>NC_080382.1:32065056-32365056 GCF_014773155.1 Arachis stenosperma | reverse complement strand
GAGCAAGGAAATCATCAAGAACATCTTGAAGATCACTTAAGACACATGAATGAATGCAAGAAGAACAGAAACATACAATTGACACCAAACTTAACATGAGAAACTAGACTCAACAAGAAACATACAATATTTTTGGTTTTTATGATTTTGTAATTTTTTTGGTTTTTTTGAAAATTATGTGGAAAAGAAAATAAAGGTATCAAAATTCTTAATGAGAATTCTAGGAATCATGCAATGTTAGTCTAAAGCTTTAGTCTAAAGGAATTAGACATGGCTAGCCAAGCTTTAGCAGGACATTGCATTCAAGAGCTAAATTGATGATAATCAATCAGCTTTGGTGATGATAATAACATCACCTTGAAACACTAGAATTCATTCTTAAGAACTCTGAAGAAAAATGCCTAATCTAAGCAACAAGATGAACCATCAGTTGTCAAAACTCAACAATCCCCAGCAACGGCGCCAAAAACTTGGTGCACGAAATTGTGATCATCAATGACGCCATCAACATGGTACGCTCAATTGCAATCTCAACTCTTTATCACAACTTCGCACAACTAACCAGCAAGTGCACTGGGTCGTCCAAGTAATAAACCTTACGCGAGTAAGGGTCGATCCCACGGAGATTGTTGGTATGAAGCAAGCTATGGTCATCTTGTAAATCTCAGTCAGGAAGATTCAAATGGTTATGGATGATATATGAATAAAGCATAAAGTAAAGATAGAGATACTTATGTAATTCATTGGTGAGAACTTCAGATAAGCGAATGGAGATGCTTTGTCCCTTGCGTCTCTCTGCTTTCCTACTGTCTTCATCCAATCCTTCTTACTCCTTTCCATGGCAAGCTGTATGTTGGGCATCACTGTTGTCAGTGGCTACAGTGCCGTCCTCTCAGTGAAAATATTCAATGCACCCTGTCACGGCACGGCTAATCATCTGTCGGTTCTCAATCAGGTTGGAATAGAATCCATTGATTCTTTTGCGTCTGTGACTAACGCCCAGCCTTCAGGAGTTTGAAGCTCGTCACAGTCATTCAATCATTGAATCCTACTCAGAATACCACAGACAAGGTTTAGACCTTCCGGATTCTCTTGAATGCCGCCATCAATTCTAGCTTATACCACGAAGATTCCGATTAAAGAATCCAAGAGATAAACATTCAAGCCTTGTTTGCTTGTAGAACGGGAGTGGTTGTCAGGCACGCGTTCATAAGTGAGAATGATGATAAACGTCACATAATCATCACATTCATCAAGTTCTTGAGTGCGAATGAATATCTTGGAATAAGAACAAGCTGAATTGAATAGAAGAACAATAGTAATTGCATTAATACTCGAGGTACAGCAGAGCTCCACACCTTAATCTATGGTGTGTAGAAACTCCACCGTTGAAAATACATAAGAACAAAAGTGATCATTGGCTTCGGCCCCAGAGAGGGAACCAGAAGAACCAAGATGAAAATACAATAGTAAAAGGTCCTATTTGTAGAGAACTAGTAGCCTAGGGTTTACAGAGATGAGTAAATGACATAAAAATCCACTTCCGGGCCCACTTGGTGTGTGCTTGGGCTGAGCATTGAAGCATTTTAGTGTAGAGACTTCTCTTGGAGTTAAACGCCAGCTTTTGTGCCAGTTTGGGCGTTTAACTCCCATTCTTGTGCTTGTTCCGGCGTTTAACGCCGGGCATTCTTGAGCTGATTTGGAACGCCGGTTTGGGCCATCAAATCTCGGGCAAAGTATGGACTATTATACATTGCTGGAAAGCCCAAGATGTCTACTTTCCAACGCCGTTGAGAGCGCGCCAATTGGGCTTCTGTAGCTCCAGAAAATCCACTTCGAGTTTAGGGAGGTCAGAATCCAACAGCATCTGCAGTCCTTTTCAGTCTCTGAATCAGATTTTTGCTCAGGTCCCTCAATTTCAGCCAGAAAATACCTGAAATCACAAAAAAACACACAAACTCATAGTAAAGTCCAGAAAAGTAAATTTTAACTAAAAACTAATTAAAATATAATAAAAACTAACTAAAACATACTAAAAACATACTAAAAACAATGCCAAAAAGCGTACAATATATCCGCTCATCAACCCACCATGGTATGGTCGTTTCTTTTTCAGTTTTATTTCATGTTATTTTTTTTATTTCTTTTTCAATTGAACCTGAATATTCTTCATTCGCATTGCATACTGCATAATTGCATACCTGCATAAAAAAAAGGGGTGTGCGACGCGACCGCATCACTCATGCGATCGCGTCAGTTGCGATAAAACACCACCCATGCGTCCGCGTCAATCACGTGGACGCGTGATCGGGAAATCGGCGTAAGGATCCAACACCTAGAAAGTTGGGCTGGAGTCATGCGGCCCTTGTGCGTTTAGCACAAAATGCCCACGCGGTCGCATGCCCCATGCGATCGCGTCATTTGCACAACAGCAATCCCACGCGACAGCGTGAGCGACGCGATCGCGTCGCATGGATTACACAAAATCCCAAAAGGAGACAGAGAGTTGCGCTGAAACGACGCTGGATTCGTGCGTTTAGCACAATTTCCAGCGACGCGATCGTATGCCCCAGGCGATCGCGTCATTCACTCTTTTAGCTATTCCATGCGATCGCGCCACTCACGCGATCGCGTCGACCCCATTTCACTCCAGCCATGCAACCGCGTGCCCCACACGATCGCGTGGATTCAAATTTATAACCCCCCAGTCACACGAACCCTACCATTCGCGCCCTCCAAACCCCTCTCCTCCCTCTCTTCTTCTTCGATCACACCACCACCACCCAGCCACCTTCACCGAACGGCCGCTGCCCCGCCGACCACCCAGACCCCACCGCCACCCACCCCCCTTCCTTTCCCTATTCCCCCCATACCCCCATTACCCCTACCTTTCCCTCCCTACCCCTAAACAGCAGCCACCGCCGCCGCGCCACCCTCCTCTGCCGCGCCAGACGCCACCACCACTATCCCCCAGTCACCTCTCTGCCCCACTCTCTTTAATTCGCCTACCAGGTTCCGACGAACGCCACCCTTCTATCATTCATAGTTAATTTCATATTTTTCTGTTTATGTTCATCATTAGGTTAGTTAGATATGCATGTTGTAGTGGATTTTAGGTTGTTAGGTAGCCTAGGATGTGGTTAGTGGATTTAGGCCTTATAATTGCGCTCTTCGTGTTTCTTGCTTTATGATTTTCACAATTCTGATGTTTCTGTGATGTTGCTATTGTTCATATGCTGTACTTTCTTGTTTCATGCTGCTTTTTACATTGCCTTTTCATGTTCATACTCCTTATATGTGATTGCAGCTATGTTTTAATTTTCATTCATATGAACTGTTTTATTGCTGTTTATTTTCTGGGACAATCTAATTTTAGCCGGAATGCTGCCCAAATTTCTGTAAAATGTTTCCATTCTTGTATTGGTTTTGGCATTTTCAACTGTACTTTCCTTAGATTCTCCCAAACCAATTCATGAATGCCAGGGCACGCATTCTTATTCTCTTTGATCTCCTGGTTCATAAATTGCATTTTTGATGTTTGATTCCAATTTTTGCTATTTCTATATCTATCTGAATCAACATCAACCTGTTTTCCTTATTTGGTTATGAGTTACCTATAGCTTCTAATTATGAATGCTTGTTACTTATAAACTTATCCTTATGCCACTTACCTTAACCCATTTTTCACTAACTCACTAATTTTAACTTCCTAAACTCTTCTTCAATTCTAACCAAACTAACCTTTTACAATATCTCTTCTGGTTTTTCACTTTCTTTTAACCTTCTAACCATGGCATACTGATAATTTTTCCTAATTAACATGCCTTCTATTACATTTTGGATTGTCTATTCTTCCTTTCGAACTTCTAACTCCTATACAATCCTTAATGCACATTTACTTAACTCATTTTCCTCATTCTATTTCTCCTTTGCTAATTTGTGTTTCTTTTGACTATTTGCCTATTTGTTTTCCTGTTTTTATTATATCCTGATTTTCTATTTTTCAGGATGTTTGCCTCCTAGAGAAAGGGAAAAGAAAAGGCAACTACTGGCAAACGTAAAAGAGGAGAATCTTCTATGTCTATCATAGATCTCATGCATAATGCCTCCTGGCGGGAGAAACACTTCACCCCGCAGGAGAAGGCCGACCAGCTGCTCCCTGCTAATGATCCAGTAAAGTTTGTAACCCGATACTATGAGATGAAGTATCCAGTGTTTGCAACCTCTAGGAACCTATACCTAGAGAGAACTCTGAAGATCCCAGAAGAACTCTAGCAATACACCCCTGATTAGATCAAACAACGAGGCTGGTTCTTCCTGGAGAGAAACCTGACTGAGGTCAATGCATCTTGGGTACGGGAATTCTACTACAATTACTTCAAAACTACCTTAGATGCAGTGAACCTTAGGGGAAAGCAGATTCTGGTCACTGAAGAAGCCATAGAAGATGTTTTGGAACTTCTGCCTAAAACTGATCAGACAGATGGTTATCAGAAAGCTGAGGAAGACATGCGCTTCATGAGATTTGATTGGGATGCAGTCAAGGCCAGGATAGCCCTTGACCCGACCGTTCCTTGGATTATGGGTCAGAACACTACCATGCCAAAGGGAATCAAGCGGATTTACTTGAATGATGAGGCTCGGCTATGGCATCAGATACTTAGCAACTTCATTATGCCGAGTACTCACGAGACTGAGATACCAGCCGCTATGATCACCCTCCTATGGTGTGTGATGGAGGGTAAGGACCTGTACCTGCCACGCTTTATCTGGTACTATATGGCCAGGGTCCACGTCTGAGGCACTCTTTTCTTTCCCTATTTGGTTACACAGCTAGGCCGTCGAGCTGACGTGCCTCGGGAGGATGCCGATGAGAAGCCACCTGCTGCAGAATGCAAGAAGATTATTCCTCACAGTAGGAACTTTCTGGCTTTGGGCTACAGACCTCCTTTCCTCACTGCTAATGCTGAGACTACCACACTATCTACCGGCCCCTCTTCCTCTACAGCTACCCCTGCTACCACCACTCCACCTCCACCTGCCCCAGAGCCCATCTATCATCTAGTGCACCGCCTGTTTCGACGGCTTGACCAGATGGAGCGTCGCAACAAGCGATGCTATGAGCACCTGAAGCTGATGATACGATCTGGCGACATCCCCTCGGAGCCCGATACACCATCCGAGGCATCTGAGGAGGAGGCGGATGCGCCCGAGGCTGCGACTCATCCATAGCAGGAGGCAGAGTAGGCAGGCACCCAGCAGGCAGCACACCAGCAGGAGACCCCGCATCAGATCCAGGCTGCAGACCCTGAGATCCCTATTCAGACAACCCCTCCTCTACAGCAGCCAGATCCTCAGACAACCACCACAGAGACTCCAGCTACCCAGCCTCCTAGTGATGACACCCTTTCACACCCTGCTTGACTGAGCATCAGGGACGATGCTTCATTTTAAGTGTGGGAAGGTCGCCATCTCTGGCGTTCTTTTTTTGGTGAACCACTACATACTCTTTTTATTTATTTTGCTACTTTTCTGTATTTTTATTTTTATTTTTTCAGTACTTATATATATTGCTATTTTTATGTATTTATTCTATGTTGCATTTTAGTTCATATTTTAGCCATTTAGTTTTAGTTGCAATTCTAACTTATTAGTTATAGAAATTGTGGATTAATTAGTATAGTTTACCCTTTTTAGCATAAGACAGCGTAGTTTAAATTGAAAAATATAAAAAGGAAGTAAACTAGAAACTTGAACATAATAGAAAAAATCCACACACCTTGTATATATAGCATTACATGTTAGTTGGTTAACAACATTTCATCAAGGAGAAACAATGGAACTTTAAAGCCACCTTAAGTTTTACATTGAGAATAATAGGAATTTTTAACTAAACCTGCATGACATACATAACTGATAAATGATATTTGAGCTATAGAACACACAGCCTGTGAGTTTTGAGCTTAATTGTATGGTTACATTCAAACCATAATTTCTATTCCTGTGTGTTCCGCCCTTCTTATTTATTCTGGTGTTCTTTACTTTGTTTTAATCTATATGTCCGATTATAGAATATAGATACATGCCAAGAAAGTGATTGAGGCCATTGTTTGATTATAACCCACTTGTCCCAAAATTAGCCTACCTTTTACATCACCCTTGTTAGCCCCCTTGAGCCTTTAAATCCCCTTTTATTCTAACAGCCACATTACTAGCCTTAAGCAGAAAAACAAAATAAAAATCCCAAGTTGAATCCTTGGTTAGCTTAAGATAGAAATTGTGTATTGTTTAAGTGTGGGGAAACCTGTTGGGAACATGGATGATAGAAACAAAAGGTAGAAAAGTTGAAAAGAATAAGATAATTCAAAATAAAAGTTTTGGGAAGCATGCTCATGTGAAATCAAAATAATTGAATTACTATGTGCATTAAAAAAGTGTTATTTTTCAGTAGTTGAATAAAAGGGGACACAAAAATTCCCCAATGTGAAATAAAGCAATGCACATGGAATAAAAATAATAAACATTGAAACATGAACATGTAACATCAAAAGTGAAAAAAAAATATGGGAAAACAGGTAAAGAAGCTTTGCTTTAGAAAGTATGTATGTTAGGTGAGATCTTAGACTAATTAAGGATTCACTTATTAGTTCACTTAGCCTTATACATATACCCTTACCTTTACCTTGGCCCCATTACAACCTTAATTAAAGACCTCATGATTTTTGGTATGTCTATATTCTATAATTGTTGATTGGTTAGATGAAGAACAAAGTTATAGAAAGTAAGGATAAAAAGAAGAATAGAGTGATTAACCCAATAAACACTGAGTGACTAGAGAGTAACACAAAATCCAGTGAGGGTTCAATAGCTCATTAACATATATCTCTGCTTAAATTATTAATTGTCTTGCAAGTTTATAAAATGTTTTTCTCTCCCATCTCAATTGTAAAGGCACTTTATCACTATCTAAGGCTTGGCTATATATATATATATATATATATATATATATATATATATATATATATATATATATATATATATATTCCTTGAGAGTGTGAATTAATTTAACTATATGTAAGCTTTATATACAAGTTAATAACAAATTAGAATTGCATGATTCATTTAGGTAGTTGCATTTAGATTAGATTGCATTGCATGGCATTCCACCACTTTAACCTTACTTTTTACCTTGGATATAACATGAGGACATGCTATTGTTTCAGTGTGGGGAGGTTGATAAACCCATATTTTATGATATATTTTGTGCTTAGTTTGAGTGATTTATTCAATCCTTCACCCACTTATTCATATTAATTGCATGGTTTTACTTTTCCTTCCTTATTATGTGATGTATGTGAAAAACATGTTTCCTATGCTTTAAAATTAATTATTTTAATTACCCTTTATTATCATTTGATGTCGTGATTTGTGTGTTGAGTAGTTTCAGATCTTCTAAGGCAGGAATGACTTAAAGGATGGAAAGGAAACATACAAAAATGGGAAAGCACAAAACGGAGAATCTGAAGAAACTAGCATCCACGCGATCGCATGGGCGACGCGACCGCATGCCAGTGCGAAGAGAGCGTGACGCGAACGCGTGACTGACGCGACCGCGCGCCTTGAGCAAATCGCATATGACACGAACGCATGACCGACTCGACCGTGTGACAAGGAAAACTCCAAATGACGCAACCGCGTGACCCATGCGGACGCGTGACAGAGGCCACGCACCAGAAATTACAGAAAATGCTCCCAGCGATTTCTGAAGCCCCTTTTGGCCCAAATCCAAGTCCAGAAGGCATAGACCAGAGGTTATGAAGTGGGGGAATACATCCATTCAAGGGAGTCTCCAATTTTAGTCACTTTCCATGATTTAGGTTTAGTTGGAGTGAGGTTCTCTCCTCTCTCTTTAGGATTAGGATTTAGATTTAGGATTTTATTTGCTTTATGGATTTTCTTTTTATCAGGTTCAATATTCCTTTTTCATTACTTGCTTTCTCAATTTAGTTTATGAATTCTTCTATGTTACAGATTACTCTTTCGAATTAATGTTATTTGAGGTATTTCAGTTTATTGTTGCTTTCTTTTATTTATGTTACTGTTGCTTCCCATCTGAAGGCATTTTTATTCCAGTAGATTTACTTTTCCCCTTTTTGGTCTTGGTTCAGAAATCAGTAACTCAGGAGTTATCAAACTCAAATATGCTTGATAATTGTTATCATTGCTAATTGAATTATTCTTCAATAATCCCAATCTTTTCTCCGAAAATAAATAGGATCCGAAGATCAGACTAATTAATCCCTTGACCTTCCTTTGCCTTAGTAAGGGTTAACAAAGTGGAATTAAGATTCAATTTTCATCATCATTGATAAGGATAACTAAGACTAGACTTCCAATTTCTCATACCTTGCCAAAAGTCTATTTTACAGTTATTTATTTATTTTAATTGCCATTTAATTTACTCGTCATTAAATTACTTGTTCCTCATTCTTGAAACCCCAAATTTACAATCTCCATAACCAATAATAAGAACATACTTCCCTGCAGTTCCTTGAGAAGACGACCCGAGGTTTAAATACTCGGTTATCAATTTTAAAGGGGTTTGTTACTTGTGACAACCAAACGTTTGTAAGAAAGGACTTTTGTTGGTTTAGAAACTATACTTGCAACGGGAATTTATTCTGAATTCTAGACCACACAAAAGTTCTCTCTTTATGAACCATACTTAGAACCACCCCCATTCCAGCACAATTACTCTCATGAGCCGCCACCTCAACATTCACCATCTCCATGCCCGTACCAAGAAGAACCACCTTCCTACCATGCACCCTTTCTCTAAAATAATGAACCCTCCTATCCACCCCAACCTCCACTGAATGACAGCACCCTTGGTGCTATTCACCAAGAGCAAATAGAGCTCCATACCACACTTGCCTCTATCACTAGTCTCACCTCTACTCTTCAAGCTCTTACATCCCGCATGGACCAATCCTCTACCTCGAATACTCAACCCTCAAGCTCTAGTGCACTTCCTTTTTAACCACATAATGATCTCTCCATCCCATCACCACCCTCCATGGAAGAGCACCCACATTCATCAATCCAAGAGCTAGATAATCCTCATTATACTATGGACATAGAACAAGAGAGAATGGATCGTTTTAGGGATGCAATCGCGATGGATTGGTTACACGCGGCCCTATTTCCAGAGGAGCAAGAGGAGGCCTAAAATGTGAAGGTAGGAGAGACCCTTGAAGATGAAGGAGTAGTTGAAGGGAGTTGTCATAGAAAGGAAATCATCAAGGAGGTATACGATTTTATGCTAAAACAACTAGAGGAAGCCGTAATTATTGAAGGGGAAGAAGTGGTTGAAGACTTAGGAGATGCTGAACCTCCATGGGAAAGTAAAGTTATAGAGCCTCCTTTAAAGACGTTTGAAATTAATGTTGAGGAGGGTGTACAACCTCCAAGGCATAGCCTGGTTGAAGACTTTGAAGAGGTTGATCAAGAGATGGACTCAATCATTGATGAATCTTTGTCTGCAATTGAATCCTCTCCTATTGGACTTGACATGGAGATTAAAGAAGAAGAAGCACAACCTCCCATGCCCTTGGAAAGCAGTAAAGATGAGATTGAATTGAAAGAAAGCTACCAAGAGGAAGAGGTTAGAATTGAAGAAGCTTACAAGGAGGTGGAAGAATTCAAAGAAGAGCACAAGGGAGTGGAGCTTGCAAGATCATTAGAAAAACCTCTCCCAAGGCCATTACCGTCCAACACAACATTCAAGTGGGTAAAATTATTATTCTTGACCTTTACTTTCCCACTTGAATATGGGCTACTGGAGATGGATGGTCAACTTAGAGCTCTCTGTGGTTTTAAGAGTAAGAGGGAGATGGTCAGTGGGAAGAGTTGTCCTGCAAGGTTCAATATGGATGCATGCTCCAAATTGAAGTGTAAGGATTGGTGTAGAGCTCAACTGAATAGGTCTAGAAGGTTGTTTGGATGTCTCTATGAGAATTCAAATTGTGAGCCACTCGGATG
Organism: Arachis stenosperma; assembly: GCF_014773155.1. Lineage (NCBI taxonomy): Eukaryota > Viridiplantae > Streptophyta > Magnoliopsida > Fabales > Fabaceae > Arachis > Arachis stenosperma. The sequence goes on along the minus strand of NC_080382.1, from coordinate 32,355,015 downwards.
GAACAATGGTGACCTACAAGAAGACGGGTGTAAAAGCAAGGTTTGGGACCCCGGAATTCATTCCAACAATCATCACTCTTGGGGCCTTGTCACCTGATTTGACTTACTTGAAGGCTTTATGCGCCTAGTTTGGGACCCCGGAGGCTATTGGAATTACAAGCATTGGTGGGTATTCCAGGAAGAGTCCAAGCACAAGCTACCATGACAAGGAACTCACCAATTATCCAACTTAAGGACTTTAACTAAAAGTGCTAGGTGGGAGACAACCCACCATAGTATGATCATTTTTTTTTTCTTCTTAGTTTTCTTTTTAAGTGACTCTTCTCATTATTAGTACATATAGTTTGCATATTCATTTGCATATTGCAAATTGCATAAAAAAACTTAATAGAAAGTTGCGTGGGAACAGTGTAGAAAGTGTGCCAATTGCACAAGCATCACCACATGTACGCGTACCCCACGCGTATGTGTCATTTGGGATTTTTGCATGTCACACGTACGTGTCAATGACACGCACGCGTGACCCTGAAAATCGGCATAAAAAGGTGTTTGCCAGAAAGTTATGATGGCCTGATGCTGGTACTATGCTAGAGGCCCAAAATAGCTCACGCGAACGCGTCCCTGACACATGTGCGTCATTTTCAAATTTTGGCCACTCACGCGTGCGCGTCAGGCACGCGCACGCGTCGTATGCAATTTTGGCCCTAATGCGAAATGAACAGAAAGTTGTGCGTGCGCGATGCTAGACTCGCGCGATAGGCACCATCACGGTCACGCGTACGCGTACTTGACGCGTCCGTGTCACATGGTTGTTCCTGTTTTCATGCGCACGCGTGACTTGCGCGCGCATCGCTTCCTATTCTTCATTTTACTTCTTTCTTCTCTCTTTTTTTATTCTTTCTCCTTTTCTTTGGTGTTGAATTTTATTGCTCAACTGTTGCATAATTCTTGCATTATTTTGGGTATTCCTTGACTTGTTTGCTATTTAGTTGACCTACCCTGTGCTTCTATTATTTTCTCACTTACATGTTGTAGCTGCCATGTTGTTGAGAACCTTATTATTTGGCATTAGCCCACATATGTTTTATTTCTTTTCATATCTTTGCTTGTGGGTTCTTTCCCTTCCTTTTTCTCTTCTTTCAGGATGGCCACCAAGAGGGAAAAGGAAAAGTTTCTAACTGGAGCAATAAACAAGTGCCTAGCGCACAATCTTTGTAAAAAAAGCATCAGTTGGAACCAGCCGTCCACTTGTACATCTCTGCATGCACCGAGGACAGTGCAATCTTTAAGTGTGGGGAGGTCGATACTGACTTCTGCGGGTAACTACTTTCTGACTCAACACCAATGTTTAAATAGTATTTGTTAAATTAGTTGTTGCATTTGCATCTTTGATTGCATGTTTGTTACATTTTATGCATATTTTACCACTACTTGGTTGAAGTAATAATTTCTTTTTCAAGAAACTTTTTTATAGCATTTAACTAAATTAAATTAAAAATTTTTGTTGAACTTGTTTGAAGGAATATTATTTTGGAACATGGTTTAGAGCTCGAACACACAAAACCAGTGAGATTTTGAGCCTATTTGATTGGTTGCATTTTATCAACCAATATATTTTATTTTTGTGTGTGATGTTCTCTCTAAAATTGTGATCTATATCTTGCTTAACTCTATATTTCCATGGTTTAATGTATGCATTCACTTATATGATTGAGGCCTTTGTTTCACTATAGCTCACATACCCATATGGCTTTAACCTTTTTATTATCTCTTGCAAACCAAAGTTGAGCCTATTTTACCATCTTTGTTCTTTACTTTAGCACATCATTAACTCTAAGCAGAAAACAATAATGTCCCTAATTTGAATCCTTGGTTAGCTTAGACTAGTGAGAGTGCTCATGAATTAAGTGTGGGGAATTTGGGTTTGAAAACGTTTAGTTTGAGAATTGGGTGTTGTGTATTCTTGAGAAAATATGAACAAGAATGTTAAGCACATGTTTATGCATTCAATACTTCAATCATATGCATTGAGAAAAACAAAAGAAAAGAAATAGAAAAAAACAAAAAAGAAAAAGAGTAAAAGAAAAGAAAAAAATAAAAAAATAAAAAGGGGACAAAATGCCCCAAAGTAAATGGTGATAGCAATGCATATGTACTGTACTCAAAATTGGAATGCATGGATATGTAGTAAACACAGTTAATGGGTAGTTATTGATTTTATATTATGATTATATGGATTGTCCTAAGTTAGGTGAGAAGTTTAGGTTAATTAAAGATTTAGATTTCAGTCCACTTGACTAAATACAATCCTACCTTGACCTTGACCCCATTACAACCCTCAAAAGACCTCTTGATTTGTGTATTTGTGCATTAAACTTTTGTTGATTGTTAGATGAAGAGCAAGTCTTAGAAAGTAAGGTTAGTGGAGAATTGAGAGAATCTAACCTCAAACACCTGAGCGATTAGAGTGTATACACTTCCAGTGAGGGTTCGATGCTCGATTCCTTGTTTCCGACTTTCATGAGCTATCTTCTTCTTGCAAGTCTATTTGTACTTCATTTTTATGATTTGAATTAATAAAATCCATTTCATATTTGTTCTTAAAAGATTTATTTACTTTTAACAAAGTAGGTAAAAGCATTTTGCATGTAGTTGCATTCATATAAATAGGTTACATTTCATACATCCTACCATTCCCCTTCACTCTTTATAGCTTCTCTTGAGCTTAGTATGAGGACATGCTAATGTTTAAGTGTGGGGAGATTTGATGCACCACTATTTCATGGTACATCTTGTGCTTAAATGAGTGGATTTTATCCACTATTCTCACACTTATTCATGTAAATCTCATGTTTTACATTTTCCTTCCTGATTTTGTGCTATGATTGAAAACATGCTTCTTTGGTCTTAATTTTGCTGTATTTAATCCTCTCTTATTACCATTCAATGCCTTGATATGTGTGTTAAGTGTTTTCAGAGATCACATGGCAGGAATGGCTTAGAAGACGGAACGGAAGCATGCAAAAGTGAAAGGAATACAAGAAGCTAAAGGAACTACAAAGCTGTTAGCCCTGACCTCTTCGCACTCAAACAGTCATAAATTGAGCTACAGAGGTCCAAATGAGGCGATTATAGTTGCGTTGGAAAGCTAACATCCAGGGCTTTACAACGACATATAATTTACCATAGTTGCTTTGCTGTTAGGTGACGCACATGCGTGAAGCACGCGTATGCGTGGATTGTGCCGCAGACAAGTGATGCGTACGCGTGACAGAGCCGCGACCTGTACGCATCAGAAATTGCTGGGGGCAATTTCAGGGCTATTTTGACCCAGATTTTGGCCTAGAAAACATAGATGAGAGGCTACAGAGTGGGGGAATCCATTCATTCATCAAACACAAGATTCATTATACACAATTTTAGTTTTAGATGTAGTTTTTCTAGAGAGAGAGGCTCTCTCCTCTCTCTTAGTTTTTAGGATTTAGGATTTCTGTTAGGTTAGGTTTACTTCTACTTCACTCCTGATTCAATGTTCCTTTAATTTAGTTTCTCTTCTACTTTTGTCTATTCTATGACTTTAGTTTGTTTATTTTCCCAATTTGATTTATGAACTCCATGTTAGATTTGATTTTCTTTATTTAATGCAATTTGAGGTATTTCAGATTTATGATTGCTTTCTTCTCTTTATGATATAAATAATTTGGATATTTTCTCCCTTTGCTTTGGTTGAGTAATTAGTGACACTTGAGTTATCAAACTCAGCTGTTGATTGAAAATTGGAATTTGCTAATTGATTTGGATCCCTCTAAAGCTAGTCTTTCCATAGGAGTTGACTAGGACTTGAGGAATCAAATTGATTAGTCCACTTGACTTTCCTTTATTTAGTAAGGGTTAACTAAGTGGGAGCAATAAACAATTTTTGTCATACCTGATAAGGATAACTAGGATGGGATTTCTAGTTCTTATACCTTGCAATGGTTTTCATGATAATTAGTTTACTTTATTGCCAGTTTATTTTTCTGTTCCCTATTTCAAAAAACCAAAAATATACATGTTTCCATAACCAATAATAAATACACCTCCCTGCAATTCCATGAGAGACAACCCGAGGTTTAAATACTTCAGTTATAAATTTTACTGGGTTTGCTTTAGTGACAAACAAGTTTTTTGTACAAAAGGATTTTTGTTGGTTTAGAAGCTATACTTTCAAAGAGAGCCTATTTCAAATATTCTACACCACGCAAGAACCCGTTTGTCAATATGCCTCAAATTGGAGTTAAACGCCACACTGGGTGCCAAAATGGGTGTTTAACGCCAAGAAGTGTGCCAGTTCTGGCGTTTTACGCCAGAAAATGGTCTCTAGCAAGCGTTTAACGCCCGTTTGGGCCATCAAATCTCAGGCAAAGCATAGACTATTTCTGGAAAGCCCAAGATGTCTACTTTTCAACGCAATTGAGAGCGCCCCAATGGGGCTTCTAGAGCTCTAGAAAATGCACTTTGAGTGTAGGAGGGTCAGAATCCAACAACATCTGCAGTCCTTTCTCAACCTCTGAACCAGATTTTTGCTTAGGTCCCTCAATTTTAGCCAGAAAATACCTGAAATTATAGAAAAATACACAAACTCATAGTAAAGTCCAAAAATATGATTTTTGCATAAGGGCAGGGTCGCTGTCATCGGTGTGCAACGTTGGAGGCAACGTTGGCACACCAACATTTACGCCAACGTTGGTAACATGCCAGATTTTAAAGTTCAAATGTATTGTCCAGTCTCGCAAATGCATGAGCAACGCACACGCGCAAAGTGCGATGTCACGCGTACGCGTGGGCGACGCGCACGCATGACCAGGTGAACGTTGGTGCACCAACGTTGAGTCAAACGTTGCTGGCAACACCCAGAAATCTTTTTTCAAGTAACGTTTGACTCAAAGTTTTTACACAAATGTTGTTCACCAATGTTGAGGCCAACTTCAATACAAATGGGCACCATGCAAACTTGTGAATGTTAGTTGACTAACACCCAATGCCAACATCATCAAGATCATTCCTAACTGCTTCAATCAAGGCCAAGACTCACATCCAAGTAGTTGAAGACCCATTTTGGGGATGAAAAGAAGAGTATAAATAGAAGAGGCTCAGGCTAGAGGATGGGAAACTCCAGAACTCTCTTAGAGGATTAGAGACTCCAGAGAGTGTAGTATAGGATTCTTAGTTTAAAAGACACTTTTCTTCTCTGCAGTTTTACATTTTAATTTGTATTGAGCCTCATTTACTTTTATGCTTCTGCAATTTTATGTTTACGTTGGCATTGAGTTTGATTTACTTTCATGAAATTTAAATTTCATACAGTTGTTCTTAGAGCAATGATCAATTAAACCCCAATCATTAGGGGAGGAGCTATATTATAATTCAAATAATTGAGTGAACTTCCTTTTCTCCTCAATCCCCTTGGGTAGCTATAGGGTACCTTCTGTTTTGATTGAGATTCATTCACTCCAGAAGGAGGTTTGAATCTGTTGAATGCTTGTGTGAGCCTCCGAGGGGGAATCAGGAGCATTAGAATTGGAGCTCTATCCTTCACAATTCTCTTGACCAACACTATTCGAGAGGAATTGAGGTCTTGAGAATTTGTGTGGCTTATGGATAAGAGAATGCACTTAACCTCTCCTCATGACAATTAGATCAAGGAATTGGCAAGATTGATTGTGATTAGAGAGATTGGATTGCCAAGGAATTGGGATCCAATCAATTTCAATCTGCCATAGATCCACTCATATGATTAAGAAGGAAGTTGAGACCCATTTGATTCATGGTAGATTATGATATCTCTAATCCCTGATGAATCTTTCTTTTTGTTGTTCTTCACTTTAATTGCCTTTGATTCATTGCTTCCTTTAATTTCCCAGCACCGAATTCCCATTTACTTTTCATGCCATTTACTTTCCATTCAAATTTAAGTTTCTTGCCATTTACCTTTCCCCATTTACATTCTGCCATTTCCATTCAGCACTTTAAATTCCCTGCAATTTACATTCTGTTAATCAATTTTCACTCAATTCATCAATATTCGTGATGCACAAAATTGCAATCACACTTTTGCAACTCCACAAAACTAACCAGCAAGTGCACTTGGTCGTCCAAGTAATAAAACCTTAGACGAGTAAGGGTCGATCCCACAGAGATTGTCGGCTTGAAGCAAGCTATGGTCATCCTGTTAATCTTAGTCAGGCGGATTCAAATGGTTATGAGGTTTTGATCATTAAAAGATAAATAAGACATAAACTAAAATAAAGATACTTAGGTAACTCATCGGTGGGAATTTCAGATAAGCGTTTGGAGATGCTTTGTTGCTTCTGAACCTCTGCTTTCCTATTGTCTTCATCCAATCATGCGTGCTCCCTTCCATGGCAAGCTGTATGTTGGTGGATCACCGTTGTCAATGGCTACCATCTGTTCTCTCAGTGAAAATGGTCCAGGTACGGTTTTCGCACGGCTAATCATCTGTCGGTTCTCACTTGTGTTGGAATAGGATCTCTATATCCTTTTGCACACTGTCACTGTGCCCAACATTCGCGAGTTTGAAGCACGTCATAGTCATCCCACCCTAGATCCTACTCGGAATACCACAGACAAGGTTTAGACTCCGGATCTCAGGAATGCTTCCAATTGGTTCTAGCCTATACCACGAAGGTTCTAATCTAACGAATTCGATTGCTCTATTGTCAGGAGAGGCAAGTCAAATCCGTGGATCAGAGACCCAAGAGACTATACTCTGGCTGTCGTCCAATGACTACGTTGAACATCATGTAGACTGCTTGTGGTTGTCAGGCATGCGGATCTTGGCTAAGCGAGTAACGAAGATACTAGGTGATTGTCACAGGTCACCCCTTCATTCTGACTTAGTACGAGAGTATATCTTGGAGAAGAAGTAAGTGTGAATTGAAAGAGAAACAATAGTACTTGCATTAATTCATGAAAAATAGCAGAGCTCCGTACCTTAATCTTTGAGGTGTAGAAACTCTACCGTTGGAAAATACATAAGAGAAAAAAGTCTATGCATGGCCGAATGGCCAGCCTTCCTTAAAGTGATCAAAAGATCAAAAGATGATCCAAAGATATCAAATACAATAGTAAAAAGTGATATTTATACTAAAGTAGTAACTTAGGTTTACAGAAAAATAAGTAACTAAGTGCACATAGTGCAGAAATCCACTTTTGAGGCCAACTTGGTGTGTGCTTGGGCTGAGCTTTGCACTTTACACGTGCATAGGCCTTTCTGGAGTTAAACGCCAGCTTGGATGCCAATTTGGGCATTTAACTCCAGTTCTGGTGCCAGTTCCGGCGTTTTATGCCAGAAAAGGGTATCTGGTGGGCGTTTGGATGCCAGTTTGGGCCATCAAACCTCAGGCAAAGTATGGACAATTATACATTGCGGGAAATCCCAAGATTTCTACTTTCCAACTCAAGTGAAAGCATGCCAATTAAGGTTTTGAAGCTCCAGAAAATCCACTTCAAGTGCAGGAGGGTCAGAATCCAACAACATCTGCAGTCCTTTCTTAGCCTCTGAATCAGACTTTTGCTCAGGTCCCTCAATTTAAGCCAGAAAATACCTAAAATTAAAGAAAAGCACACAAACTCATAGTAAAGTTCAGAAATGTGATTTTTGCATAAAAACTAATAAAAATATACTAAAAAGTATCTAAAACATACTAAAAACTACCTAAAAACAATGCCAAAAAGCGTATAAATTATCCGCTCATCACAACACCAAACTTAAATTGTTGCTTGTCCCCAAGCAACCAAAAACAAAATAGGATAAAAAGAAGAGAATATACAATAAATTTCAAAATATCAATGAAGATTAGTTCTAATTAGATGAGCAGGACTAATAGCTTTTTGCTTCTGAACAGTTTTGGCATCTCACTTTATCCTTTGAAATTCAGAATGATTGGCATCCATAAGAACTCAGAATTCAGATAGTGTTATTGATTCTCCGAGTTTAGTATGTTGATTCTTGAACACAACTACTTATGAGTCTTGGCGTGACCCTAAGCATCTTGTTTTCTAGTATTACCACCGGATACATAAATTCCATAGACACATAACTGGGTGAACCTTTTCAGATTGTGACTCAGCTTTGCTAGAGTCCCCAGTTAGAGGAGCCCAGAGTTCTTAAGCACACTCTTTTTACTTTGGATCACTCAGTCTCAAGCTCTTCACTTGGACCTTCATGATACAAGCACATGGTTAGGGACAGCTTGCTTTAGCCGCTTAGGCCAGGATTTTATTCCTTTGGGCCCTCCTATCGATTAATGCTCAAAGACTTGAATCCTTTTTACCCTTGCCTTTTAGTTTAAAGGGTTACTGGCTTTTTGCTCTTGCCTTTTGGTTTAAAGAGCTATTGGCTTTTTCTGCTTGCTTTTTCTGCTTGCTTTTTCTTTTTCTTTCTTTTTGTTTATTTTTTGCCCTTTTTTTCGCAAGCTTTGTGTTTTTCACTACTTTTTCTTACTTCAAGAATCAATTTTATGATTTTTCATATTATCAATAACATTTCTCTTTTTTCATTATTCTTTCAAGAGCCAACAATTTTAACATTCATAAACTTCACTATTAAAAATATGCACTGTTCAAGCATTCATTCAGAAAACAAAAAGTATTGCCACCACATCAAAATAATTAAACTAATTTCAAGATAAAATTCGAAACTCATGTACTTCGTGTTCTTTTTCAAATAGAAACATTTTTTATTTAAGAAAGGTGAAGGATTCATGGAACATTCATAGCTTTAAGACATAGACTCTAAACACTAATGATCATGTAATGAAGACACAAACGTAGTCAAAACATAAAGCATAAAAACTAAAAAACAGAAAAATAAGAACAAGGAAATTAAAGAACGGGTCGACCTTAGTGACGGCGGCTAGTTCTTCCTCTTGAAGATCCTATGGAGTGCTTGAGCTCCTCAATATCTCTTCCTTGCCTTTGTTGCTCCTCCTTCATGGATCTTTGGTCCTCTCTAATTTCATGGAGGATAATGGAGTGCTCTTGGTGCTCCATCCTTAGTTGCTCCATATTGGAACTTAAATCCCCTAAAGAGGTGTTGAGTTGCTCCCAATAGTTGTGTAAAGGAAAATGCATCCCTTGAGGCATCTCAGGGATTTCTTGATGAGCGACTTCCTCATGCTCTTGTTGAGGTCCATGAGTGGGCTCTCTTGTTTGCTCCATCCTCTTTTTAGTTATGGGCTTATCTTCTTCAATGAGGATGTCTTCCATTATGATAATTCTGGCTGAATTGCATAGGTGACAGATGAGATGAGGAAAGGCTAACCTTGCCAAAGTGGAGGGCTTATCAGCCACCTTGTATAGTTCTAGAGGTATGATCTCATGAACTTCCACTTCCTCTCCATTCATGATACTATGGATCATGATAGCCTGATCCACAGTTACTTCGAACCGTTTCCTAGTAGGAATGATAGAGCGTTGGATGAACTACAACCATCCTCTAGCTACGGGTTTGAGGTCATGCCTTCTCAGTTGAACTGGCTTACCTTTGGAGTCTCTCTTCCATTGGGATCCTTCCACACAGATTTCCATGAGGACTCGGTCCAACCTTTGATCAAAGTTGACCCTTCTAGTGAAAGGATGAGGATCTCCTTGTATCATTGGCAAGTTGAATGCAAACCTCATAGTTTCTGGACTAAAATCCAAGTATTTCCCCCGAACCATTGTGAGCCAATTCTTTGGGTTCGGGTTCATACTTTGATCATGGTTCTTGGTGATCCATCCATTAGCATAGAACTCTTGAACCATTAAGATTCTGACTTGTTGGATGGGGTTGGTGAGAACTTCCCAACCTCTTCTTCGCACTTCACGTCAGATCCCGGATATTCACTCTTTTTTAGCATGAAGAGGACCTCGGGGATCACCTTTTTCTTGGCCACAACTTCATAGAAGTGGTCTTGATGGACCTTTGAGATGAATCTTTCCATCTTCCATGACTTGAAGGTGGAAGCAACTGCCTTCCCTTTCCTCTTTCTAGAGGTTTCTCCAGCCTTTGGTGCCATTAATGGTTATGGGAAAGCAAAAAGCAGAGCTTTTTCCCACACCAAACTTAAAAGGTTTGCTCGTCCTCAAGCAAAAGAAGAAAGAAGGGAGTAGAAGAAGAAAAAATGGAGGAGATGGAAGTGTATGAGTGGTTCGGCCAAGGGGGGTGAAGAAGTGTTTGTGATGTGTGAAATTGAGGGTGGAAGGAGGGGTATTTATAGGGTAAGGGAGAAAGGGCATCCGTGTGAGAATGGGTGGGTTTGGGAGGAAAATGTTTTAAATTTGAATGGTGAGGTAGGTGGGGTTTTATGAGGGTTTTTGGGAAAGAGTGGATAGAAGTGAGTGGTGGAGAGATTATGGGGGAAGAGGGTAGGATTTGATAGGTGAATAGTGTTTAGTGAAGAGTGTTATGGAAAGGTGTGAAGAGGAAAGAGAGTGAGTTGGGGTTAGTGGGGATTCTGTGGGGTCCACAGATCCTGAGGTGTCAAGGATTTCTCATCCCTGCACTTTTCTGGCGTTTAAACGCCCTCTGTGTGCCATTTTTGGTGTTTAACGCCAGCTCTGCTACCTTTCCTGGCGTTAAACGCCAGTCTAGTTGCCATTTCTGGCATTTAACGCCCAGAATGCTGCCAGACTAGGCGTTAAACGCACATTCTGCTATCCTTAATGGCATTTAACGCCAGCCTGGCACCAGACACCCTTTTCTGGCACTAAACACCAGTCTGTCTGCCTATTCTGGCGTTTAACGCCCAGAATGCTGCCATTTTGGGCGTTAAACACCCATTTTGCTATCCTTACTATCGTTTAAACGCCAGTAAGCCTGTCCTCCAGGGTGTGCTGTTTTTTATACTATTTTTTATTCCACTTTAATTCTGCAGTTGTTTTAGTGACTCCACATGATCATCAACCTAAAGAAAACATAAACTAATAATAGAAAATAAAATGAAATAGTAATTAATATAGATAAATAAAATTGGGTTGCCTCCCAATAAGCGCTTCTTTAATGTCAATAGCTTGACAGGAAGCTCTTACAGAGCTTCAAAGGTACTCAGAGCATGATTGTGGCCTCCTAACACCAAACTTAGAGTTTGAATATGGGGGCTCTGCTTGACTCTGTATGGAGAGAATTGGATGAAGCTTTTCATGCTTCTTCTCCATGTTTATAGAAGAAGATCCTTAAACCTTAAACACAAGGTAGTCCTCATTCAATTAAAGGACCAACTCTCCTCTATCCACATCAATCACAGCCCTTGTTATGGCTAGGAAGGGTCTTCCAAGGATGATGGATTCATCCTCCTCCTTTCCAGTGTCTAGGATTATGAAGTCAGCAAGGATGTAGAGGCCTTCAACCTTCACTAAGATATCCTCTACAAGTCCATAAGCCTTTTTTATTGATTTGTCTGCCATCTCTAGTGAGATTCTTGCAGCTTGTACCTCAAAGATTCCTAGTTTCTCCAATACAGAGAGTGTCATGAGGTTTATACCTGACCCCAGGTCACACAGAGCCTTCTCAAAGGTCATGGTGCCTATAGTACAATGTATTAAGAACCTTCTGGGATCCGGTTTCTTCTGAGGTATTTTCAGCTGAACCAAGGCATTTAGTTTATTGATGAGCAATGGAGGTTCATCCTCCCAAGTCTCATTACCAAATAACTTGGCATTTAGCTTCATGATTGCTCCTAGATACCGAGCAACTTGCCCTTCAACAATATCTTCATCCTCTTTTGAGGAAGAATATTCATCAGAGCTTATGAATGGCAATAGTAAGTTCAGTGGAATCTCTATGGTCTCTGTATGAACCTCAAACTCTTTTGGTTCCCCATTAGGGAACTTCGCAATGGTTAGTGGACGTCCATTGAGGTCTTCCTCACTGGAAATCACTACCTTTTCCTCCTTTATAGGTTCGGCCATTTTGGTTATAGTTATGGCCTTGCACTCTCTTTTTGGATTCTCTTCTGTATTGCTTGGGAGAGTACTAGGAGGAGTTTCAGTAACTCTTTTAGTCAGCTGACCCACTTATGCCTCCAAATTTCTGATGGAGGACCTTGTCTCAGTCATGAAACTGAGAGTGGCCTTAGATAGATCAGAGACTATGTTCGCTAAGCCAGAGGGGCTCTGCTCAGAATTCTCTGTCTATAGCTGAGAAGATGATGGAAAAGGCTTACTATTTGCAAACCTATTTCTCCCACCATTATTATTATTGAAGCCTTATTGAGGCTTCTGTTGATCCTTCCATGAGAAATTTGGATGATTCCTCCATGAAGGATTATAGGTGTTTCTATAGGGTTCTCCCATGTAATTCACCTCTTCCATTGTAGGATTCTCCGAGTCATAAGCTTCTCCTTCAGAGGAGGCTTCTTTAGTACTGCCGGATGCAGCTTGCAATCCAGTCAGATTCTGAGAAATCATATTAACTTGCTGAGTCAATATTTTGTTCTGAGCCAATATGGCATTTAGAGTATCAATTTCAAGAACTCCTTTCTTTTGAGTTATCCTATTATTCATAGGATTTCTTTTAGAAGTGTACATGAACTGGTTATTTGCAACCATCTCAATGAGTTCCTGGGCTTCTGCAGGTGTTTTCAGATGAAGAGATCCACCAACAGAATGGTCCAATGACATCTTGGATAATTTAGACAGACCATCATAGAATATACATATGATGCTCCATTCTGGAAGCATGTCAGAAGGACACTTTTTGGTTAATTGCTTGTATCTTTCCCAAGCTTCATAAAGAGATTCACCTTCCTTCTATCTGAAGGTTTGGACTTCTACTCTAAGCTTGCTAATCTTTTGAGGTGGAAAGAATTTGGTCAAGAAAGCACTGGCCAACTTGTCCCAAGAGTTCAGGCTTTCTCTAGGTTGTGAGTCTAACCATATCCTAGCTCTGTCTCTTACAGCAAAGGGGAAAAGCATAAGTCTGTAGACATCAGGATCAACCCCATTGGTCTTAACAGTATCACAGATATGCAAGAATTCAGCTAAGAACTGATGAGGATCTTCCGATAGAAGTCCATAAAACTTGTAATTCTGTTGCATTAGAGAAATTAATTGAGGCTTAAGCTCAAAGTTGTTTGCTCCAATGGCAGAAATTAAGATGCTTCTTCCATAGAAGTTGGAAGTTGGTGCAGTATAGTCACTAAGCATCTTACTTGCATCTCTAGCATTGTTGTTGGGTTCGGCTGCTATGTTTACTTCTTTTTTGAAATTTTCTGTAAGGTCCTCTCCGGAGTGTTGTGCTTTAGCTTCTCTTAACTTCCTCTTTAGAGTCCTTTTAGGTTCAGGATCAGCTTCAACAAGAATGTCCTTATCCTTGTTCCTACTCATATGAGAAAGAAGAGAATAATGAGAGTTGTGGAATCTTCTATGTCACAGTATAGAGATTCCTTTATGTGAGTATAAGAATAGAAGAATAGAAGAATGAGAAGAGAGAGGATATGAGTAATTCGAACAGAGAGAAGAGAGAGTGGTTTGAATTATGAGTAGAAGAGAAGTGTTAAATGCCAGGAATCCTTCTTTACTAGGCGTTTTTCAAAACACCCAGAATACTGGGATTTCTGACGTTAAGCGCCCAAAATGCTGCCAATTCTGGCGTTTAACGCCCAGAATAATACCTGATACACCCCGATTTTGTGGTTTATCTTGTACTTATTTTAGGGGATTTTATCACCTTTTTCCACATTTATTCAATGAAATAGCATGGTTTTGTAAATTCTCCTTTAATTGTGCTTGAATGTGAAAACATTTAACTCACCTTGATTCCACTAGATACATTGATATGTTTGTTAAGTGATTTCATATTTAGGAGGCAAAGATTGGATCAAGGGAATGAAGGAAAAGCATATAGGAATGGAGAACTCGTGAAGAAATGATGGAATCGCAAAAGCTGTCAAGCCGACTTCCTCACACTCAAACGACCATAACTTGAGCTACAGAGGTTTAAATGAGGCGGTTCTAGTTGCATTGGAAAGCTAACATTCGGGGCTTCGAAACGATATAAGATTTTCCATAGTTGCATCGCGTATAGGGGCGCACACTCGCACATTGCATGGACGCGCCGGTGGTGGCACATGATCCACTTAATGCAACTTGTGGCTAGCGATTTTAGAAGCCTTGTGGGCCCAATCCAACTCATTTCTGATGCTATTTGAGCCAAGGATTGAAGGGGGGTCAATACACACTCAATAGTTTTAGCTTTAGGAGTAGATATAGTTAGTTTCTAGAGAGGGAAGCTCTCCCTTCTCTCTAGAATTAGGATTAGGTTAGATTTAGATTAGGAATTCTTAGATCTAGGTTAATTTCATGCTTTGATACACTTTTTCTTTATCAATTCTTGTTCCTATACTCTTCTTTTTTCTAATTTTTTGTTTCATTCTTGTAATTGTCACTTTGTTGTTGATGCACTCTTTCTTCTTATATTTTCCTTCAATGAAATTTGAGGTAGTTCATGTAGATTTTGTTTCCTTTAATTGTTGTGTTGATTCTTTACATTTGATTGTTGTTAGATTTAATTCTTGTTGTTGATTTACTATGCTTTCCTTTTATGTCATCCAAGTGTTTAATGAAATGCTTGGTTGGATTTTAGTATAGATTTTGATCCTCTTGGCCTAGGTGGAGCAATTAGTGACGCTTGAGTTATCTAATTCCTTTTATTGATCGACAATTGGAAGTTGCTAATTGATTTGGATACCACTAACGCTAGTCTTCCCCTTGGGAGTTGGCTAGGACTTGTGGAATCAAGTTAATTCATCCACTTGACTTTCCTCCTTGGTTAGAGGTTAACAAAGTGGTAGCAATAAACAATTTTTGTTCATAATTAAGGAGGATAACTAGGATAGGACTTCTAATTTTCATATCTTGCCAAGAGTTTTATTAGTTGCTAGTTTATTTTCTTTTCCATTTACATTTCTTGTCCAAAATCTCAAAAACCCCAAAATACCTCATGACCAATAATCATACACTTCATTGCAACTCTTTGTGAGACGACCCAGAGTCCAAATACTCCGGTTAATTCTTATTTAGGGTTTGTTCTTTGTGACAACCAAAATTTTTGCATGAAAGGATTATTGATTAGTTTGGAAACTATACTTTACAACGAGACTCCATTAGATGAATTCTAAACCGTCTAGAATCCGATCATTAATACCTTTATTGGCGTTAAACGCCCAGAATGATAGTCATTCTGGTGTTTAATGCCCAAAATGCCTCTTTACTGGCATTTTAACGCCAGTGAGCTCTTTTTCTACGTGTTTCCTCTGCTTTATGTTCTGATCCTTCATTTCTCTGTATTATTTACTAAAGAGAAATAATTTTTTTTAATTTGAAATTTTGACTTGACTAACAAGAAACAATTGAATTTTAAAAATTTTTGACCAAGTCAACTCAAAATTTCGAAAATCATCAGAAGAAAAAGGAAAAGATATTTTTCTTTTTGAATTTTGCATTTTTTTAAGAGAGAAAAAAATCAAAATGAAACAAAACATAGAAATTTAAAATCAAAACAAATAATGCATGCAAGAACACCTTGGATGTCAAGATGAACACCAAGAACACTTTGAAGATCAAGATGAACATCAAGAACATATTTTTGAAAATTTTTAAGAAAAGAAAGACATGCAAGACACCAAACTTAGAAATTTGACACTAGACTCAAACAAGAAACACAAAAGAATTTTTTTGTTTTTATGATTTTATTAATTTTTTTTGTATTTTTCGAAAATAAAATAAAAAAAGCTTAAACATAAAATAAAATTACCCAATCTAAGCAACAAGATGAACCGTCAGTTGTCTGAACTCGAACAATCCCCGGCAATGGCGCCAAAAACTTGGTGCACGAAATTGTGATTCACACTTTTCACAACTCTGATACAACTAACCAGCAAGTGCACTGGGTCGTTGATGGGGTGGAAATTGGTGAATTAAAAATTATTAAAATATATGCATTGCGAGTATAGTTCTTAACTCACCAAAATTCCACTTATCAATTTAGAAAGGTGTCACAGAAATTTAAAACTAAAATACTGGGAGTATAAATCCCAGGTCGTCTCCCAACGAGTTGCAAAAAAGTGTGTTATTTTTATTAATCAGATGTTTTCAAAAAGGTTTGAGTTGAGTAAACAGGAAATAAAATTGGAGAATTTGAATAATGTAAATAAAAGACTTGACTGGGAGTTGATTAGTTGGAAGTCCCGCTGTTGTTGGATTACTCTCTAGATTAATTGATAATTAAAGGTTATCCTGTTTAGTTATCTCTTACTAGGTAAGAGAAAGTCAAACAGGTTGGAATGCTATGTCCGTTCACAAGTTGCAACCCACTTAATTAAAAGGGGTTGGTGTTAGTGACTAGAGGACAATCCAACAATAAACCCAATTACAATTTCTCTTTTAAGCCTTCCAACTCAATTGGTTCCTTTCAATCAACTCCCCATCAAGTTAGGGAACTACTCGTTCATTATGAATGTAAAATTCATAACATATGAAAAGGAATTAAGGAAAGACATTGTAAATAAAAATCAAAATAATCAAATAAAAATAAAAGTAATCCTTGTATTAAATAAATCCAAATAATATTCCAATGGTAAAATTAACAAAGCAAAGGACATGGAAGAGTAAAGCCAAGTAAAGAAAACGAACTAGAATGACGAAGTCTTGATGAGGTAATAACTCTTCTCAATATCCCAATGCAAAAAGTGGTAGAAAAATCAAATCTTAAAAATTATCAATGTGTAGAGAGAAAAACCTATAAGAGGAGTAAAAACTAGATCTAAAACTAAAACTGTGTAGAATGAATGTTGTCTCTGGTTTCTGCATATTCTCTAGCTCTAGTCTGCTGTTCTGGGCCGAGAACTGGGTCAAAATAGGGCCCGAAATTGCCCCCAGCGAATTCTACAGATTATGCAGATCGCGCACGTCACGCGATCGCGTCATCCATGCGGATGCGTCATTCGCGTTTTTTCCTTGCCACGTGTTTGCGTCGTCCACGCCTCCGCGTCACTTGTGCTTTTCCATTCCGTGCGGTCGAGTGAGCCATGCGGCCGCGTCGCTGCGATTTCTCCTCTTTCGCACGAACGCGTGAGCCATGCGGCCGCGTCACTTCTCGCTGGTTGTCTCCTCAATTTCTTGTGTTCCTTCCATTTTTTTGCTAGTTTCCTTTCCACTCTCCAACTCATCCATGCCCTATAAAGCCTAAAACACTTAACACACAGATTGTGGCATCGAATGGGACAAAGGAGAACTAAAATGCAAAATTAAAAAGTCTCTAGGAAGCAGTTTTCAATCATGTAATAATTTCAGGAAGGAAATATAAATGCATGCTAAATTAATGAATAAGTGGGTAAGGATCATGATAAAACCACACAATTAAACACAATATAAACCATAAAATAGTGGTTTATCAACCTTCCCACACTTAAACATTAGCATGTCCTCATGCTTAATTGAAGGAGATAAGCTAAATAAGTATGAACATGTAGAAACTCTTGCAATGCAATGCAACCTATATATATGAATGCAACTATATGATTCTTGCCCACTTGATCAAAGTAAATAAGCTCTTCAAAAAAATTACAAATCAAATTCCACTAATTCTATCATTATACAGTAAGATAGATAAAAGTGCAAGAAGATAGCTCATGAAAGCGGGGAACATGGAAATTCAAGCATTGAACCCTCACTGATGATGTATGTACGCTCTAATCTCTCCATTGTATAGGGTAATCACTCTATCCTTCTCTAATTATGCTCTCTAACTTTTGTTTTTCTCCTAACCAATCAACAACAGTTAATATGCCAATGCAAACATCATGAGGTCTTTTTAAGGTTGTAATGGGGCCAAGGTAAGAATAGGGATATATATATATGGTTAAGTGAGCTTATAAATTGAATCTTTAATTAACCCAGCTTTAACCCAACCTATATATTTTATATAACTTTAGAATTCATACCTAGCTACCCAGAATTCCCTTTTACATTTCATACTCATGTATCAATTTTATCATATGTGCATTGATCTTTGAATTTTTAATTTAATATTGGGGTAATTTTGCCTCCTTATTTATTTATTGATGATTTTTTTTATAGACATAAAAATAAACATAGCTTATCAATGCACATAGATTTTTAATTCTTATAGTTTCACATGAGTATGTATCCAAATTCTCATTGTATTATCATGACACATTCCCTTAATAACTTTTGTTCCCACAAATTCCCATACTTAACTAGCATACACAATTCTATCTTAAGCTAACCAAAGATTCAATTTGGGATATACAATTATTTTTCCGCTTAAGGCTAGTAATGTGGTAAAATATAGAACAAATAGGATTTAAAGGCTCAAAGTGGTTAACAAAGGTAATTAAAAAGGGTAGGCTTAATTTGGATAAGTGAGTTTAAACAAATAATAGCCTCAATCACATGCAAGCATATAAACATAATAAATATTGGACATATAGGATGAAACAAAATATAGATTACAATCATAGAGAAGTAAACACACAAGAATAAAATAATTATGGTTAAATAATATAACCATGCAAAAAGGCTCAAATTTTTACAGGTTGTGTGTTCATTAGCTCAAAAATCATGTTCCAAATACAACTTCAAGCAAATTTATCATAAAAGTTTTGATTAAAATTAGTGAAATTTTGTTCCAAAGATATCTTTTTAGAAGAAACTTATTGTCTTTTGAATCAAGTAGAACATGCATGCAACTAATCTATTACTATGCAATTTATCTTATTCTATAAAAGAAAGAAAATCTAACTAAAATATCCTAATTTATTGGTGCTAGGGAAGAGAAATTACCTCCGGAAGTCAGGTACTGACTGACCTCCCCACACTTAAGGCTTTGCACCGTCCTTGGTGCCATCTGTCAGGAACAAGGGTGGGCTGGTGGCATTGTCCCCACAGTCGAGGCCGTCATGGCTCCCTATGCTGGTGAAGGAAGTGGAGTCCGGGGTGTCCGAGTCTCTGCAATCTCCTCTAAGCAGCTCCCTGAGGTGTTTGAATCGGCGTTGGTTGCGGCGCTCTCGGAGCTTTGCTTTTTTTTCATGTTGGTCCAACCACTTCAGTATTTGATACAGCAGTTGACTAGTAGATGGTGGAGGAGCTGCAGCATCCTCTGTGGACTGGCTGGTAGTGGCAAGTTGTAGTCTGAGATATCTCCCGTTAGGGACATACTGATCATCCCGTGGAAGAATGGCTTTGGTGTCTCCAGCTCTGTAGGATACTTCGGCTGTTGAGATAAGATCAGAGACCAATGCGGGGAAAGGTAGGTTGCCCGCGATCTGCACATGTTCCATAGCATTCCGGATATGTCGTGGTAAATTGAGAGGCTGGTCTGTGAGGATGCACCATAGTAGAACGGCCATGTCTGCGGTGAAGGAGGACTCATGAGTACTCGGGAAGACGTAATGGGACATAATCTGTGCCCATACGTGCGCCTCCAAGGTAAGTGCAGAAGCCGAGATTCCCCTAGGACGGGAACGATGGTATCCGAAGATCCATTTACTGCCAGGGCGAGCAATAACTCTGAGAACAGCGTCCCAGTCAAAAGTGTATGCCTGGCGCTTGGTTGTGGCTTTCTGAAAGGCGTCCAACCCTTCTGGAGCAGGTGGGAGATCTAAGGCTTACTGTATGGCCTCTTCTGTAATGGGGACTTGCTTCTGGCATAAATAGACGGACTACAGAGTCGGCAAGTGGAAGTTGGAGTAGAACTCAACAACCCAAGAAAGATTAACCTGTCGTGGCTGTCTCTGTAAGAATCCCCAATGTCTTTGTGCAATTTGTGGCTCAACAAATTCAGTGATATGAGGCGGAAGGATAAGAAGGTGTTCATTGTTGTAATTTCAAGCTGCCAGAATAGGAAACATCTGCTCACAGTAGCGATTTGGGAATCGTGCAGTGTCCTTGGATGGGAAGGCTCTCTCTTTTTCATCAACCTTGATAATCCTTTTAATTCTTTTTGTTGAGGGCTTGACTGCAGTTGAAGAAGGTTCTGCCACTAATGCTCTCTTCGTTCCTTTCCTTGCTGTGGGTTTAGGGGTAGCTTTCTCTTTGCCTTTCTTGGTGGCCATTCTGAAAAAGGGAAGAGAAAGTAAGTTAGATCCAAAGAATTAAAGCAAAGAAGGAGATGGTGTGAGTAATAAACAGTGCACAGTAAAGATGAATGAAATAAACACATGGTCATGACAACATGTGAAAAGATCATTAAAGGAAATAGGATAGGTGCATAAAAGGGTAAGTAGATGCAAGATGATTATTGGCATGCCGGCAAGGGCATGAGTAGCATAGATCAAGCATCACTTCGTAACAAACTAACATGTTTGTATTGGAAATTAAATTTAATTAATAAAATAGTAAAGGAAATTTGTAAAAAACATGCATTGAGTAGTAGAATAGGATAATGTAGAAAAGTGCATGATGCCATACAGGCTTTTTCACAAACACATAGCATGCATGGTAAATAAGGTATAGAAAGTATTAAAGTAAACATGCAAGCAACCCTTTAAAGAAAATAATATATAATTGCCAAATAATTTGCAACAATCCACAAGCATATAATGAGGAATAATGACTCAAATAAATTTCTAGCACCATGTAAAAAGGAAAGAAGAAGAAGGAAAATATGGATAAAGAATAGAAAAAGAAAAGAAAAGAAAATAACATATAAAATAAGAAGAATGATAGAAAAGGAAGGAGGGAAGAAGAAAATAAAACCTTGTTAATGGAGGTGAGAGAGAGAGATAGAATAAAAGGCGAGATAGAAGGAAGAAGGGAGAAGGAAGAAATAAGGAGGGAAAAGAAAAATTAGGATTTGGAGGAGAGAAAGATAAGATATTTTGGCAGTTTTGGTTGAGCTGTGCGGCGTAAGCGATGCGGCCGCGTGGGACATGCGTTCGCGTGATTGTGCTGTAATTTAGTTGATGCGGTCATGTCGATCACGCGGTTGCGTGACCCATATTATGCTTCTGGCGCGAGTACAACATCGCGCCCGCACAACTCTCTGTTCAAATTGAAATATTTGCCAAATTTGGGGTGACGCGATCGCATGGGGCATGCAATCGCGTGAGTGGGCTTCAGAAGGGATGACGCGGACGTGTCAGCGACGTGGTCGCGTGATAGGGATGGTGCGTCCAGCACCATTCCAGCACCACTCTCGCACAATATTTCGTTGTGCACCCCTTTTACGTCGGAAATCAGGGCACGCGGCCGCGTGGGGTACGCGGTCGCGTGGGAGGCCATGAATCCCATGTGACGCGGACGCGTCAATGACGCGGTCGCGTGGGATGATTTGTGCCACTGGCACGCCTCCAGCCATGCTCCAGCGAAACTCTCTGTTCATTTTTTATTTTTCTCACCTCTCTTGTCGACGCGGACGCATCGCTGATGCGGTCGCGTCGCGTGACGCTTTTTTTTTTATAAAAGTATGCAAGTGCAGATGCATGAAGGTACTGATAAAGAGAAGAGTTATTGACTAGGAAAAACTAAACATAGAAAGAAAAGAACGATCATACCATGGTGGGTTGTCTCCCACCTAGCACTTTACTTTAACGTCCGTAAGTTGGACGCTCCACTAGCTCAATCTTCTGGCATGTGGGGGTCTTCCAAGAGGAAGATCTCAAGTTCCTTATTTTTCGGTATCTTCTCGCCATGGTACAGCTTCAGACGTTGTCCATTAACTTTGATAAGTTTAGAGCTTGAAGGGTGGCTGAGGTGATAAACTCCGTATGGTTCGATATTCTCTACTCTGTATGGACCTTCCCATCTTGATCTCAACTTGCCTAGCATGAGCCTCAGTCGAGATTTGTAAAGGAGGACTAAATCCCCAGGCTGGAACTCCTTTTTCTTGATGTGCTGATCATGTACAGCCTTCATCTTCTCCTTGTATATTCGTGAGTTCTCATAATCTTCCAGGCGAAGGCTCTCCAGTTCTTGCAGTTGCAACTTTCTTTCAGCTCCGGCTTCCTCAAATCCCATGCTGCACTCCTTGACTGCCCAAAAGGCTCTATGCTCTACTTCAACTAGGAGATGACAAGCTTTTCCATAAACTAAGCGGAAAGGACTCATCCCAATGGGAGTTTTATATGCTCTCTTGTATGCCCATAGTGCATCTTGTAGCCTGGTGCTCCAGTCTTTTCTATGAGGTTTGACTATCTTCTGCAAGATACGCTTTATCTCTCTGTTTGACACCTCAGCTTGCCCATTGGTTTGAGAATGGTATGCTGTTGCAACCTTATGAATTATCCCATGCTTCTTCATTAATCCTGTGAGTCTCCTGTTACAAAAATGGGTGCCTTGATCGCTCACGATTGCTCGTGGTGATCCAAAGTGGCAAATAATATGGTTTCTCACAAAGGAAACAACAGTGTTAGCATCATCAGTGTGGGTAGGAATTGCTTCCACCCATTTGGAAACGTAATCCACAGCTAACAATATATAAAAATGACCATTAGAATTTGGGAACGGACCCATGAAGTTAATGCCCCAAACATAAAAAATTTCACAAAAAAGCATAATTTGTTGAGGCATCTCATCCCTCCTGGATATATTACCAAATTTTTGGCATGGGGAACAAAATTTACAAAACTCAGCAGCGTCTCTAAAAAGAGTAGGCCACCAAAATCCACAGTCTAAGATCTTTCTAGCTGTTCTTTGAGGGCCAAAATGACCTCCACTCTCAGATGAGTGGCAGGCCTCTAAAATGGACTGGAATTCTGATTGAGGTACACAACATCTAATTACCTGATCAGCGCCACATCTCCACAAATATGGGTCATCCCATATATAATATTTAGACTCACTTTTCAGCTTGTCTCTTTGATGCTTAGAAAAGTGTGGAGGAAATGTGCGGCTAACTAGATAATTAGCTACAGGTGCGTACCAAGGTGCTACCTCAGATACTGCCTGCAAGTTATCAAATGGAAAATTATCATCTATAGGAGTAGAATCATCCTTAATGTGCTCAAGGTGACTCAAGTGGTCTGCCACTAGATTCTGGTTACCACTCCTATCCTTTATTTCTAAATCAAATTTTTGTAATAGCAGTATCCAACATATGAGCCTTGGTTTGGACTCCTTTTTAGCTAATAAATACTATAAAGCTGCATGGTCCGAATACACTACTACTCTAATACCAAGTAAATAAGCTCGGAATTTATCCAGAGCAAAAACAATAGCAAGAAGCTCTTTCTCAGTAGTAGTATAATTGGACTGGGCAGCATCTAAAGTCTTGGACGCATAAGCAATAACAAAAAGATCCTTACCTTCACGCTGAGCCAGCGCTGCTCCTACTGCATGGTTGGAAACATCGCACATGATTTCAAATGGCTGCCTCCAGTCCGGTCCTCGCACAATTGGAGCTTGAGTCAGGTTGGTCTTCAGCTTATCAAACGCTTATTTGCAATCCTCACTGAACTCGAATTCAATATCCTTCTGCAGTAATCTGGATAAGGGAAGTGCTACCTTACTAAAGTCCTTAGTAAATCTCTTGTAAAAACCTACATGGCTAAGGAACGAACGGACTTTCCTCACAGAGGAGGGGTAAGGGAAACTAGAAATAACATTCACCTTTGCTGGGTCTACAGAAATGCCAGTATTAGATACAACATGTCCTAATACAATCCCTTGTTTTACCATAAAGTGACATTTTTCAAAATTTAATACAAGGTTTGTACTGACACATCTATCTAATACTCTAGATAATCCATCTAAGCAAAGGCTAAAAGAATCACCATAAATGCTAAAATCATCCATAAAAACCTCCATACAGTCCTCAATAAGAACAGAGAAAAGACTCATCATGCACCTCTGGAAAGTAGCGGGTGCATTGCACAAGCCAAAGGGCATTCTCTTGTAAGCATAAGTCCCAAAAGAACATGTAAAAGTAGTCTTTTCCTGATCTTCAGGAGCTATATGAATCTGGAAATAACCTGTGTAACCATCTAGAAAGCAATAATGTGATTTACCTGACAGGCGATCCAGCATTTGATAAATGAATTGAAGTGGGTAGTGATCCTTACGGGTGGCTTGGTTGAGACGCTTGTAATCAATGCAGACTCTTCAAGCGTTCTGTACTCTGGTTGCTATGAACTCTCCATGCTCATTCTTCACTGTGGTGACTCCAGACTTCTTGGGCACCACTTGTACTGGGCTAACCCATTCACTGTCTGAAATGGGATAAATGATACCTGCTTCCAATAGTCTAGTCACTTCCTTTTTGACAACTTCCAAAATAGT
Source organism: Arachis stenosperma (assembly GCF_014773155.1). NCBI lineage: Eukaryota > Viridiplantae > Streptophyta > Magnoliopsida > Fabales > Fabaceae > Arachis > Arachis stenosperma. Next base: position 32,330,736 of record NC_080382.1, on the reverse strand, counting down.
GGGATTCAGTCTTCTTTGGGGTTGGCGGACAGGTCTTGCTCCTTCCTCTAAAAATATTCTGTGCTCACATACTTGAGGGTTGATGCCTACTATGTCTGCCAAACTCCACTCAATTGCTTTCTTGTGCTTTCTCAGCACATTAAGTAACTGCTCTTCCTGTTCAGGAGTGAGGTCCTGTGCAATGATAACTGGAAACTTCTGCTCATCTTCAAGATAAGCATATTTGAGATGTGGAGGGAGAGGTTTCAACTCTATCTTTTGGTCATGGGCTGGCTCTCGATTGTCTGGAGCTTGTGAAAATGCCGAAGTATACTTATTGTCAGTTAATAGAGTCCCCACACTTGGACTTTGTTCTGTGTACCTTTCTTCCAACTCTTCCTGGTGAATTTCAGCTACAGTTTCATCTATGATATCACACTGGAAGATAGAATGATCTTCTGGAGGGTTGTTTGTGACTCCATTCAAATTGAAGATTATCATTCGGCCATCTATTTCAAAAGAATATGTTCTTGAAAAAGCATCTAATTTGAATCTTGATGTCTTCAGGAATGGTCTGCCAAGTAGGGTTGATGATGGCTTATCTGAGTCATTATTGGGCATCTCCAAGATATAGAAATCAGTGGGAAATGTGATCCCTTTAATGTTCACCAAAACATCTTCAGCAACTCCAGCTACTGTAATAATGCTTTTATCTGCCAACACAAAACGAGCTGCCGACCTTTTTAAGGGAGGGAGCCTTAAAACATCATATACAGATGAAGGCATTATACTAACACATGCTCCTAAATCACACATGCAATCATAAATTACTACACCACCAATAGTACAACTAACTATACAAGGACCTGGGTCACTACATTTTTCAGGTAAATTTCCCATTGAAGCAGATATAGAACTTCCTAAAGGAATAGTTTCTAATTCATTAATTTTGTCTTTATGTATACATAAATCTTTTAGAAACTTTGCATATTTAGGTACCTGTCGAATGACATCAAAAAGGGGAACAGTTACCTCAACCTTTTTGAAGATTTCTACCGTTTTGGGGTCAGGTTCCAACTGCTTCCTGGGCTTCCTTGCAAGTTGTGGAAATGGAATGGGAGTGGTGTTTTCTGCAGTGTCTGCGCCTTTTGGTGCTTCCTCATGTGGTTGAGCTTCTTCTTTCTCAGCTATGTCCTGTATGTCCTCTTTCTCTTCAACATCTTCTAATTCTACTACCTCTTCAGCTGAGGTGTGTTTTGGTGGGCTTGGCTCCTCCTGATTTCTCTCCTGCAGTGTGGTTCCAGACCTTAGGGTGATGGCATTAATACCACCCTTTGGGTTGGGTAATGGTTGAGAAGGGAGTCCACCAGAGCTTGAGGACTGGTTGTTGGACTGGTTGTTGGAGTTGTTCATTGATCCAATCTGTAAGACAAGAGTTTGTAAAGTAGAAGTCAAAACATTCATAGTTGCATTAATATTATTCTCCATAGCCTGTTGTCTCCGATCAATGGCTTGTAGTAATTCATCATTAGGAGATGAAGAGGGGCAAGTGGTCTGAGAAGTCTGCTGAGAGGCTTGAGGTTATCTTAAATGAGGTGCTCTGTAGGACTGAGTCTGATTCTGTTGCCTGAAATTGTTATTGTTATTCCACCTCTGATTTCCATTGTTATCTCTGCCTCCTCTATTAGAATTGTCTCTCCAACCTTGGTTAGAGTTATCCTGCCATCCTTGGTTATAGTTGCCACCTTGATTGTACCCTTGATTGGGGCGGTCATGAAAGTTGTGAGTGGCTGCTACAGTGTTGTCTTCTGGTTGGAGCTGCGGACACTCAACAGTATAGTGACTGTAATCTGCACAGATTCCGCACACTCTTTGTGGAACTAACTGCTGGCTGTGCTGTGGTAGAGAAGGCTGAACTTGCTGAGGTTGTTGTTGATTCAGTTGCATCTGCTTCAGCAAGTTAGTCATTTCACATAGACTCTGGCTATAGCAGTAGTCTATGTATTAGTGGATACCTCCGCAATAGCTCTTGACCGACTTTGTCTCTGCCTATGATTCCTAGTAGAGTCAGCTAAGTCTCTGATCAATTGCCATACTTCGTTCGTAGTCTTGTACTTTTTCATAGAACTATTGCAAGCACCTTCTAGTGTGGTCCTATCTTGAGATCTCAAACCCTATGTAAAGTAACCAAGCAAAACTATCTTGTCAATCATATGATGGGGACATACGTCTCAAAGAGTATTGAAGCGTTCCAAGTATTCATAGAGGGCCTCAAATTCATCCTGAATGATCATAGACATGTCCTTCCTCAGCTTATCGGCAACTTCAGCTAGAAAGAATTTATCCAGAAACTCTCTCCTAAGTGCATCCCAGTTGGAAACAATTGCTCTGGGTTGAGTGTAGTACCACTCTCTTGCCTTTCCCTCCAGAGAAAATGGGAAGGCTTTCAATAGAATAGAGATTTAATTAGCGCCATCACGCTTAACAGTAGAACAAGCGGTCTGGAAATCCCTAAGATGCTTGATAGGCTCTTGAGCAGGTAAGCCATGAAATTTGGGCATCAAGTTGAGTAGTGAAGACTTTATTTCAAAATCTACAGCTACTGCTGGGTGGTGAGTCTGGAATGGTTGGAGCGTAAAATCAGGGGCTCCTTCCTCCTGGATAGTGACTCTTCTGGGCGCTGCCATGTCACCTGCACGTAAATGAACTGGATCAGTAGAAAGGGGGTTTGTTTCTTCCTTAGATGACGGTTCAGGTTCATCCTCAAAGAGGAGTCGCCTACGCCGAGCTTGCCTTATATGTGAAAGAGTTCTTTCAATCTCAGGGTCAAATGCTGGCAAGCTTGAATCAGGAAGTGAACGCGTCATTTAACGAAAGAAACGTACAGTTCATAGTGATAGGATGAAAAGAAAAAAATTGAAATAAAAATAAATACCAATCAATAAATTAACACACTGTTGCAACTCCCTGGCAACGACGCCAAAAATTGATGGGGTGGAAATTGATGAATTAAAAATTATTAAAATATATGCGTTGCGAGTATAGTTCTTAACTCACCAAAATTCAACTTATCAATTTAGAAAGGGGTCACATAAATTTAAAACTAAAATACTGGGAGTATGAATCCCAGGGCGTCTCCCAATGAGTTGCAGAAAAGTGTGTTATTTTTATTAATCAGATGTTTTCAAAAAGGTTTGAGTTGAGTAAACAGGAAATAAAATTGGAGAATTTGAATAATTTAAATAAAAGACTTGACTGGGAGTTGATTAGTTGGAAGTCCCACTGTTGTTGGATTACTCTATAGATTAATTGATAATTAAAGGTTATCCTGTTTAGTTATCTCTTACTAGGTAAGAGAAAGCCAAACAGGTTGGAATGCTATGTCCGTTCACAATTTGCAACCCACTTAATTAAAAGGGGTTGATGTTAGTGACTAGAGGACAATCCAACAATAAACCCAATTACAATTTCTCTTTTAAGCCTTCCAACTCAATTGGTTCCTTTCAATCAACTCCCCATCAAGTTAGGGAACTACTCGCTCATTGTGAATGTAAAATTCATAACATATGAAAAGGAATTAAGGAAAGACATTGTAAATAAAAATCAAAATAATCAAATAAAAATAAAAGTAATCCTTGTATTAAATAAATCCTAATAATATTCCAATGGTAAAATTAACAAAGCAAAGGACATGAAAGAGTAAAGCCAAGTAAAGAAAACGAACTAGAATGACGAAGTCTTGATGAGGTAATAACTCTTCTCAGTATCCCAATGCAAAAAGTGGTAGAAAAATCAAATCCTAAAAACTATCAATGTGTAGAGAGAAAAACCTAGAAGAGGAGTAAAAACTAGATCTAAAACTAAAACTGTGTAGAATAAATGTTATCTCTGGTTTCTGCATGTTCTCTGGCTCTAGTCTGCTGTTCTGGGCCGAGAACTGGGTCAATATAGGGCCCGGAATTGCCCCCAGCGAATTCTGCAGATTATGCAGATCGCACACGTCATGCGATCGCGTCATCCATGCGGACGGGTCATTCACATTTTTTCCTTGCCACGTGTTCGCGTCGTCCACGCCTCCGCGTCACTTGTGCTTTTCCATTCCGTGCGGTCGCGTGAGCCATGCGGCCGCGTCACTTCTCGCTAGTTGTCTCCTCAATTTCTTGTGTTCCTTCCGTTTTTTTGCTAGCTTCCTTTCCACTCTCCAAGTCATCCATGCCCTATAAAGCCTGAAACACTTAACACACAGATTACGGCATCGAATGGGATAAAGGAGAACTAAAATGCATAATTAAAAAGTCTCTAGGAAGCAGTTTTCAATCATGTAATAATTTCAGGAAGGAAATATAAATGCATGCTAAATTAAGGAATAAGTGGGTAAGGATCATGATAAAACCACACAATTAAACACAATATAAACCATAAAATAGTGGTTTATCAGTCGTCCAAGTAATAAACCTTACGCGAGTAAGGGTCGATCCCACGGAGATTGCCGGCTTGAAGCAAGCTATGGTCATCCTGTAGATCTTAGTGAGGCGGATTCAAATGGTTATGAGGTTTTGATAATTAAAAGATAAATAAGACATAAAATAAAATAAAGATACTTATGTAACTCATCGGTGGAAATTTCAGATAAGCGTTTAGAGATGCTTTGTTGCTTCTGAACCTCTGCTTTCCTATTGTCTTCATCCAATCATGCGTGCTGCCTTCCATGGCAAGCTGTATGTTGGTGGATCACCGTTGTCAATGGCTACCATCCGTCCTCTCAGTGAAAATGGTCCAGGTACAGTTTACGCACGGCTAATCATCTGTCGGTTCTCACTTGTGTCAGAATAGAATCTCTCTATCCTTTTGCACAGTGTCACTGCGCCCAACATTTGGGAGTTTGAAGCTCGTCACAGTCATCCCATCCCAGATCCTACTCAGAATACCACAGACAAGGTTTAAACTCCGGATCTCAAGAATGCTGCCAATTGGTTCTAGCCTATACCACGAAGGTTCTAATCTCATGGATTTGAATGCTCTATTGTCAGGAGAGGCGAGTCAAATCTGTGGATCAGAGACCCAAGAGACTATACTCAGGCTGTCGTCCAATGACTACGTTGAACATCATGTAGACCGCTTGTGGTTGTCAGGCACACGGATCTTGGCTAAGCGAGTAACGAAGAGAGTGGGTGATTGTCACGGGTCACCCCTTCATTCTGACTTAACTAAATTAAGTACGAGAGTATATCTTGGAGAAGAAGTAAGCATGAATTGAAAGAGAAACAATAGTACTTGCATTAATTCATGAAGAACAGCAGAGCTCTGCACTTTAATCTATGAGGTGTAGAAACTCCACCGTTGGAAAATACATAAGAGAAAAAGGTCTAGGCATGGCCGAATGGCCAGCCTTCCTTAAAGTGATCAAAATATCAAAAGATGAACCAAAGATATCAAGTACAATAGTAAAAAGTGCTATTTATACTAAACTAGTAACTTAAGTTTACAGAAAAATAAGTAACTAAGTGCACATAGTGCAGAAATCCACTTCCGGGGCCCACCTGGTGTGTGCTTGGGCTGAGCTTTGAGCTTTTCATGTGCATAGGCCTTTGCTGGAGTTAAACGCCAGCTTGGATGCTAGTTTGGGTGTTTACCTCCAGTTTTGGTGCCAGTTCCAGTATTTTACGCCTGAAAAGGGTCTCTGGTGGGTGTTTGGACGCCAGTTTTGGCCATCAAACCTCGGGCAAAGTATGGACAATTATACATTGCTAGAAAGCCCAAGATGTCTTTCCAACCCAAGTGAGAGCATGCCAATTCAGCTTCTGCAGCTTCAGAAAATCCACTTCGAGTGTAGGAGGGTCAGAATCCAACAGCATCTGCAGTCCTTTCTCAGCCTTTGAATCAGACTTTTGCTCAGGTCCCTCTATTTCAGCCAGAAAATACCTAAAATTACACAAAAACACAAACTCATAGTAAAGTCCAGAAATGTGATTTTTGCATAAAAACTAATAAAAATATACTAAAAATTTACTAAAACGTACTAAAAACTACCTAAAAATAATGTCAAAAAGCATATAAATTATTCGCTCATCAATTCACTTAACTAGACTAATCACCACACTAAAGTTTCTTGATCAATTAATCCCTGTGTGATCGACCTCATTCTGGTGAGTTTTACTACTTGATGCAACTCGGTATACTTGCCAGTAGTTTGTGCGGATACAATTTTTCGCCATCAGGAGTCGAACCGGTGTTGAGAGGCACACCCGGGAACTTGAGTTGGAAATGGGTACAGACTACGCTCACCTATTTTCAGGCAACTAAATTTGAATTTTGTGGGAAAAATTCCTAGTTAGGTAAGTAGAATGTAAAACTCGATCAAACTGTAATTAATTAAATGATAAATTAAATATGAGTGAATATGATTAGAAAATTTAGCAATCGGAATTTTATGATTTAAATATGATAATTGGACTTAGTGGTATTTTCTGAGTCGGAAAACATAGTTTTCAACGTAAAAATGCGAAATCAGAAATTTGACCGACAGTACCAGTTGAGATCTGTTCGGTACTGTAGTTGAGAACATTAATTATGAGTGAATAAGGTTAAGAGATTAGAATTCATAATTTGGGAAGTTAGAAATATTTAAATACGGTTTAAAACTCTAATCTTGAAGGTTTTGGCCCAAAGTTGGGCCAACGGACTAAACCAAGTAAACCGGACGTAAGTGGGTTCAAGACCCAACATATATATAGCCTTATTAAGGCCATTCAGCAGCCACAACCCCCCATTTTCATGATAAACACGCTGAAATGGAAGAGAGGTGAGAGGTTAGGGTTCCAACTTCAATTTCAATCTTCAAATCACCATAACTTGAGCTACGAAGCTCCGATTGACAAGCCATTTGTGGCCATGCGTCGCTCTTCTCCTCCTCTTCGAGTCTATCTTTGTGACGAATATTTAACTCTCCTCTGCCTAGTTTCATTTTTCCTCCTGTATTTCGAATTTGGTTTGGATTTTGTGGAAATCTTGTGATTTTGGTTACTTAGGGGTGCTCTAATATGAGCCATTGGTGATATTCATCACCAACTTCTATGGGTTGAGGTAAGAAATCACTAACCCTTGTGATTTACTAGATTTAATAAACCCTAGGTTGATGTATGTATGATCTTGGTTGTGTTAGAGTTGTTGGGTGAGATTTTGGTGCTCTTGGAAACTTGAATTGGCTTGCGGAACTCTTAGGTGAGGCTTGGGGCTAATGATAAACCCTATTTTTAGGGTTTATCTTGTATTGAATTTAGAAGATTTTGTCAACTTTTCTCTCATGAATCCAATGAAATAACATGGTTTTGTAAATTCTCCTTTAATTGTGCTTAAGAGTGAAAACATGCTTTTTAGGACTTAAAATAGCTAAATTTAATTCACCTTGATTCCATTAGATATCTTGATATGTTTGTTAAGTGATTTCAGGTTTAGGAGGCAAAGATTGGAATTGAGGGAATGAAGAAAAAGCATGTAGAAATGGAGAGCTCTTGAAGAAACGAAGGAATCGCAAAGCTGTCAAGCCTGACCTCTTTGTACTTAATCAATCATAACTTGAGCTACAAAGATCCAAATTCCGCGGTTCTAGTTGCATTGGAAAGCTAACATCCGGGGCTTCAAAATGATATAAGATTTGCCATAGTTTCCACTCGTTCAGGGGTGCATACGCGCACTATACACATACGCATCGATGTTGCACATGACTCACTAAAGTGTAACTCGTGGCCAGTGATTTCTGAAGCATTTTGGGCCCAATCCAACTTATTTCTGATGCTATTTAACCCAAGGATTGAAGAGGGATGAGACACTTAGATACTTAGTTAGTTTTAGTTTAGTTTTGGGAGGGAAAGTTAGTTTCTAGAGAGAGAATCTCTCACTTCTCTCTAGAATTAGGATTAGGTTAGATCTAGATTAGAATTCTTAGATCTAGGTTAATTTCATGCTTTGATTTACTTTTCCTTTTGTAATTCTTCTTCTTTTACATCTCTTCTCTCTATTTTAGCATTTAATTCTTGTAATTCTCTACTTTTATGTTGATGCACTTTTGTTTCTTCTATTTTCTTTTAATGCAATTCATGATTCATGTTCCTTTATTGTTCATTTGATTTGTTGTTGTTTAATTCCTTACAATTGAGTAGTGTAGATTTATTTTTCTTGCAATTTTACTATGCCTTCCTTTTATGCCTTCCAAGTGTTTGATAAAATGCTTGGGAGGATGTTAGATTAGAATTTTATGTTCTTGGCTTGGGAAGGTAACTTAGAAACTCTTGAGTTACTAATGTCCATGTAATTGATGATTGGGAGCCATTGACTCTAGTTCTCACTAATTGAATTGGTGGAGAGTTAGGACTTATGGACCTGGATTGATATAGCTCATTTGACTTTCCTTTACTACTAGTTAGAGGATGATTTGATGAGATTGATCTTTGCCAATTCCCATGTTGTGGTTAATGATAGGGATAGAGATCCTTGACCACCAAACCTTGCCAAGACCTTTTTAGTTATTAGTTTACTTTCTTGCCATTTATCGTTCATGTCTCTTATCAAAACCCCAAAACATACTCCATAACCAATAACAAGACACTTTATTGCAATTTCTAGGGAGAACGACCCGATGTTTAAATACTTCGGTTATTAGATTTATTAGGGGTTTGTTACTTGTGACAACCAAATTTTTGTATGAAAGGATTATTTGTTGGTTTAGAAACTCTACTTGCAACGATACTTCATTAGTGAAATTCTATACCATCAATTTTCCGTTCATCAGCTAAGATTGGTGGAGACTTTCAAAGAAGAGGCTCAATTGGTTTGGCTCCAAGAGGTACGGTTTAAGTTTTATTTAAGTACCGTGTGATATGATGTGAATTCCTAAGTTAGGTGCCCTTAAGATTAAGCTTGAATGGTACGATTGATTGGTATTATATGTGTAGTGGATGATATTGATATTAGATAAAGATAGTAAAATTGTATATTTGGTAAAATTGATGTGTATAGATGATGTGCTTGGTAATTTATGAAATTGGATGATAATTTGATGGTGATGCATGGTGGTTGTGTGTGGAAGATTGAGTATTTGAGTGGTGACAATGCTTTTATGAGATTATGTATTGGATTACTATATTGTGCCGGAGGCCGTGAATTTTGGGCTGGAGTCCAAAAAAAAGGAAAGAAAGGTAAGTGATGTTGTATGGTGTGATAATGTGTGATATGGAATGAAATCTTGACAATGAATGTATTGAAAATAAAAGGGGTTGATGGAATATGAAAAATTGAGGTTTTGGTAGGTTGAATGGATGAATTTGAGTCAAATTGTAGGTGGAGTAAGTTTGGAATTATGAGTTAGGAACGTTTGATGTTAATTTGGTAAGGCTTGGGTTGGTTTTAAACGGTTTGAAATTGGTTTGTGTTGAAAATTGAGTTTTGTTGGTTTTTGTGAAAGTTGTTATTTTGGTCTACTTGTACGGAGCATAACTTGGTCTCCGGATTTCCGATTTGTGTCAAACTTATTTAGAAATAAAATTGGATCTGAGAAGTTTATGCCGTTTGAAGAACGGGTGGAAAATGATTTGAAACAAAAAAAAAGTTATGCCCGTTGGAAGTTTGGGGTTTGAAAATGTAATCCTGCAGCTTTTTAAACTTAGTAAAATTTTTGGTAAAACGTATTCCCACGTGTATGCTTGGCTGACGCACACGCGTCACTCACAATTTTTACTCTTCACACGCGTGCCTGGCCGACGCGTACGTGTTGCTGTACTAATTCAGGTGCGAGTGGAAAATCCAAAGAGTTGTGATGGTACCGTGCCGGCTTTGTGCGTACAGCACAAAACGTCCCCACGCGTCACTTTCCTTTTTATTTTTCGCACGTACGCATGGACGACGCACACGCGTCACAATCGGATTTTTTTGTCGACGCATACTCGTGGCTGACGCATACGCGTGACCCTGTTTTCAGCAAAAATATGGATTTTGTGTTTTTGAACTGAATTTCATATTTCCAAACCTATGTTTTCATTATTTTTGTCCTAAATCTTTATAGTATGCCTAGTAATGAGACAGAGTTAGGAAATGTGGTAACTTGTGGATGAAGTAAAGAGACAATTAATGATGAGACATGATTAATGATGAGACATGATTAATGATGATTGCATGAGTTGCTAAGGATGATGGTGGGAGTGCTGTGTATGCCATGAACCGAAGGGCTGTGTTTGTTAGTAAATTAGGGCTGGATGTATATTATGTTGTGAGCTGGATGGCTGTGATAAATATTGATTAATGGAGGAGTATGTATATGCATATGATTGAATGAGATATAGGTGCCGAGTAAGAGGCGGTGGAAATGACCACTTGCTCTGGTTATATGTTTAAGAAGTGTAGAGATGCTGAGAATATATGAAAAAGGAATTAATGAATTAATGATTATGAAGGAATTGGAATAATAATGAAAATGAACTTGAATTTGATTGTGATATGCCTCCCGGTAAGACGCAGTGGTGTCATCCACTTGCTCCAGGTAAGAGGCAAGGACACCGAGTAAGATGCAGTGGTGTTATCCATTTGCTCTGGCTATGAATTGTGAATGAATTGATGTATGGAAATGAATTGTAATGATAATGAAAATGTGTTTCTGAATGTGACTCCGGGTAAGAGTCAATAAGTTGGGTAAGCTACAGTGGTGTTATCCACTTGCTCCGGAAGAGTTCGAGGCTTCGGGTAAGTTGCAAGGGCTGTGTTCTGTTGCCGCTTGCTCTGGGTCGAGAACTATAACACCTCCTGGGTAAGACACAGTGGTGAGGTTGTCCCCTGCTCTGGGTACATGGGTAAGATGGAAGGGTTGTGGCATTGTCCCACTAACTCCGTGTTTGGTGCTCCGTCCACGGTTAGCTACCAAGACTTGTCGGGTTGGCTTTATAACCGACAGATAAGACTCATCGGCCATAGGACAGGCATGCATCATCTGCATATGTTTGATATTGTTTGGGTTTGCTTAATTGCTTTGATTTGCCTAATTGTACATGTTTCCTAATTATTTGCTAATTGTCTTACTTGCTTTACTTGTGCATTACTTGCCCGTATTGTTTGTGTTTGTATAAGAGTTGAATTACTTGAAGGATGGTTCAATTCTTGGATTATTTTGTTGAAAGGTAGTGAAAGTATGAAGGATATTGGGTTAGAGATAGGATCCCCTATGATAGTTGCCAAGTCATGGATTAGTGAGGACTTATGATGAATAATTGATGAAAGGAAGCTTAGGACACTTAGTGAGTTTGTATTATAGTGCATTGTATTTATTTGGCACTTTTACCATATTGGGAACCCTGGGTAGGGGGTTCTCATTCCGTATATATCTCTTGTTTTTCAGATGCAGGTCCTGGTGCTCAGCGGTGAGCTGTGCTTCATCTAAGAGATGGCAAAAATCTTTGGACTCTGTTTATTTTCTGCTTAGAATCCCTCCGTATTTTTATTTTGAAGAACCTACATTATGTATTTAATCCTTTTGAAAACTTGCCTACAGAGGCTTGATGTATTTTGGGAGAGATAGGAAACTTTTGTTGTCAAACTGCTTTTACTCTGTATCCTAGTCGGCCTAAACTTCGCGGATCGCGACTAGTGGCTATTTACATATATCATATACCTATATTATGTTTTGATCTCATTCTTATCTTTATATCGCTATCGATACATGATGCACGAAAATTTGTCTCTCAACAAATTTTCACCAGCAAGTGCACCTGATTGTCGTCAAGTAAAAACTTACTATAGAGTGAGGTCGAATTCCACAGGAATTGGTTGGTTGATCAATGTTAATTGGAAAATTGTTCTAGTTGAACTGTATCAGATTGAATTGAAGGTTGCAGAATTTAAATTGGCAGAAAACTTAAAGTGCAAGAAATGTAAATAACTGAAGGTAATTGACAGAAATTAAATGGCAGAAAGGAAATTGCAGGAAATTAAAGTGCAAAAGCTTAAATCACAAGAAATTAAAAGGGAATGGGGTTGCTGAGCATCAAAGTAAATTGCAGAATTGAAAGAATGGGTGAGATCAGAAGTGGGAAAGCTCATTGGGGTCAGGAGATGTGATAATCCTCCGGATCAAATTCATTTTCATCTCTTCCTCAATCAATGCATTCATTGATCTCCTTGGAAATCTTAGGTGATTAGATCCCAATTCCTTGGCAATCTAATCTCTCTAATCATGAACAATTGCCCAATTCCTTATTTAAGTGCTCATGGAAAGAGATGAAGTTTGGTCACTGATTATACCACACACATTCATAGATCAAAGTATTGGTAGGATTACATGTCATTATATCCATCCAAACCCCCATCTAATCCAATGTGAGAAAGATTTCAAGCATGATTCTGTGACTTCTCTTCCAAGCCTATCACAGAACCCAATTACATTCAACTTCTCTTCCCAGACAATTGAATGATTGAATGAAGAACGAAATCTTTCTAGTAGATCAAGAGAAAAGATAGAAGAAGAAGAATGAAAACTAATATCGATCCATTGAATTACACAGAGCTTCCTAACCCAATGAAAGAGGGTTTAGTTCATCATAGCTCAATTCAAATTATAAAGAAAAAAAGTGCAGAAAAGCAGAGGAAAGTACAGAGATGAATGTGGAATATCCCCCAATTAGGTTTCTGACTGACTAACCCTTAACTAACTTAAACTCTCTACTATTTATACACTTTCTTCAATTGGTCTTCAAGTCTTGGATGTGGGCCTTGGCCTTTTGTTGAAGTATATTCAAGTGGCTCTCTATGGTGTTGAGGATGGATGTTGTACAATTAACGTTTTTGCTTTGCATTGTGCCCAAAAATGAGTGCTACTGGTAGAGACATTTGCCTCAACGTTGGGATCCAACGTTACATTCAACGCCACTAACTTATGCGTACGCACGCTACCTTGTGCATCTGCACACCTTTAAGTTTTTCTACTTGTGCGTACGTACACAAGGCATTCTGGGCAGCTTGAATTTTGAGAATCTCTTGAAGGCGTTGAACCAAACATTGGACTGCAAACATTTCTTCAAACGCTATTACCTATGCATACGCACGATTCCTTGTGCATGCGCACACTCTCAATTTTTTCTTCTTATGCGTGTGCACACTATGCTGTGCGTGAGAACACATAGCAGACCTCCCAACTCCAGTTTTTGCATTCTGTCACAGACGTTTGATCAAGCGTTGGACTGGCAATGTTGCCTCCAACGTTGCTACTCGTGCGTGCACACACTATGCTGTGTGTACGCATACGCTGAATTTTTCTTCTTGTGCATGCGTGGTGCATGAAATTGCAATCACATTTTTGCACTCCGCACAACTAACCAGCAAGTGCACTGGGTCGTCCAAGTAATACCTTACGTGAGTAAGGGCAATCCCACAGAGATTGCCGGTTTGAAGCAAGCTATGGTTATCCTGTAACTCTTAGTTAGGAGATTAGTGATAAAACTTATTTTGTTTATGAAAAGTAAATAACATAAAATGAATTATACTTGTGGTTCAGTAATGAGGAACAGGTTGAGGTTCCGGAGATGCTCTGTCGTCTGAACATTTGCTTTCTTATTGTTTTCTTCTCCAAACACGCATGACTCCTTCTATGGCAAGCTATATGTTGGTGGATCACCGTTGTCAATGGTTACCATCCGTCCTCTCAGTTAAAATGGTCCAGGTATGGTTTCCGCTCGGCTAACCATCTGTCAGTTCTCACTTATGTCGGAATAGGATCTCTATATCCTTTTACACACTGTCACTGCGCCCAACATTCGTGAGTTTGAAGCTCGTCACAGTCATCCCGTCCCAGATCCTACTCGGAATACCACAGACAAGGTTTAGACTTTCCAAATCTCAAAAATACTACCAATTAGTTCTAGCCTCTACCTCGAAGGTTCTGATCTCACGAGTTTAGATGCTCTGTTGTCAGGAGATGCAAGTCAAACTCGTGGATTAGAATCCTAAGAGATACACACTCAAGCTGTCGCCTAATGACTACGTTGAGCTCAGATAGAACGGAAGTGGTTGTCAGACACGCATTCATAACTTTGAGAATAATAATGAGTGTCCCAAATCATTACATTTTTCGTATTGAAGTACGAGTGAGTATCTTAGAATAAAAACAAGCGTGATTGAATAGAAAATAGTAGTAATTGCATTAATCCATTGAAACACAGCAGAGCTCCTCACCCCCACCTATGGAGTTTAGAGACTCATGCCGTAGACGATACAATAAGAGATGTAAAATGTCATAAGTTACAAAATGAATCCCTAAAAGTAGTTTTTATACTAAACTAGTAACTTAGGTTTACAGAAAATGAGTAACTAAGTGCAGATAGTGCAGAAATCCACTTTCGGGGCCCACTTGGTGAGTGTTTGGGCTGAGCTTCCAAGCTTTCACGTGCATATGCCTCAAAGTGGAGTTAAACGCCACCCTGGGCGCCAAAATGGACGTTTAATGCCAAGAAGTATGCCAGTTCTGGCATTTTACGCCAGAAAAGGGTTTTGGATGGCATTTAACGCCAGTTTAGGCTATCAAATCTCAGGAAAAGTATGAACTATTATACATTTCTGGAAAGCCCAAGATGTCTACTTTCTAATGCAATTAAGAACGTGCCTATTGGGCTTCTATAGCTCCAGAAAATCCATTTCAAGTGCAGGAGGGTCAGAATCCAACAGCATCTATAGTCCTTTCTCAGCCTCTGAATTAGATTTTTGCTCAGGTCCCTCAATTTCAGCCAGAAAATACCTGAAATTACAGAAAAACACACAAACCCATAGTGAAGTCCAGAAATGTGATTTTTGAATAAAAATTAATAAAAATGTAACAAAAAGGGAATGAAACATGCTAAAAACTATATGAAAATACTACCAAAAAGCGTATAAACTATTCGCTCGTCACAACACCAAACTTAAACTGTTGCTTGTCCCCAAGCAACTAGACAAATAAAATAGGATAAAAAGAAGATTATGGTGCAATAAAATCTCAGAGTCTTTAGTGAAGCTCAAATTCAAATTAGATGAGCGGGGCTTATAACTTTTTACTTCTGAATAGTTTTGGCATCTCACTTTATCCTTTGAAGTTCAGAATGATTGGCATCCATAGGAACTCAGAATTTAGATAGTTTTATTGATTCTCCTAGTTTAGTATGTTGATTCTTGAACACAGCTACTTATGAGTCTTGGCCGTGACCATAAGCATCTTGTTTTCCAGTATTACCACCGGATACATAAATGCCACAGACATATAACTGGGTGAACCTTTTCAGATTGTGACTCAGCTTTGCTAAAGTCCCTAATTAGAGGTGCCCAGAGTTCTTAAGCACACTCTTTTTACTTTGGATCACGACTTTAACCACTTAGTCTCAAGCTTTTCACTTGGACCTCCATGACACAAGCACATGGTTAGGGACAGCTTGATTTAGCCGCTTAGGCCAGGATTTTATTCCTTTGGGCCCTCCTATCCACTGATGCTAAAAGCCTTGGATCCTCTTTACCCTTGCCTTTTAGTTTAAAGGGTTACTGGCTTTTTGCTCTTGCCTTTTGGTTTAAAGAGCTATTGGCTTTTTCTGCTTACTTTTTCTCTTTCTTTCTTTTTCTTTATTTTTCGTCCTTTTTTTCACAAGCTTTGTGTTTTTCACTACTTTTTCTTGCTTCAAGAATCAATTTTATGATTTTTCAGATTATCAATAATATTTCTCTTTTTTCATTATTCTTTCAAGAGCCAACAATTTTAACATTCATAAACTTCACTATAAAAAATATGCACTGTTCAAGCATTCATTCAGAGAGCTGAAGTAATGCCACCGCATATAAATAATTTGAATTTTTCTTATTGTATACTCGAAATGTTTGCACCCTTTCTCTTCTAGAAAAATCTACTATTTTATTCATCATAAGAAGAGTAAATTATAGCCAAATTGGAAAAAAAATTAAAATAAAGTACTACTCATGCAACAGAAGAATGGAAATTTAAATGCTACTAATACTTATAGAATAATAAAAATAAACGACTCTAATACTAATGCTCATTTAACTCTTAATATAGGTTTCTAATAGCAAAAGTTATCATAGAGTTAGGACTCAACAACCTTTATTCTGAGAGAGGGGCGCTCCTTCAATCTGTGGGATGGCTGGCTCTTCAAGGGACAGCTTCTGGCACTTTAGCTCCTGTATCTCACACCCTTGCTTCTCCTGTTCTTTGAGCAGTTTGCAGAGCATGCTGTTTTGATTCTGCTGCTCTTCTTTGAGTTGATCTATAGCTTCTTGCAGCTTGGTGACAGATGCTTCTAAGCGGGCCCAATAGTCAAATTGAGGAATTTCGGGAAGAAGCTCATGCGCCCTCCTCTTGATAGGGTTGTCTTGAACTTGAGGTCCATCCATTACTTTTTTGGTGATTGGTGATGACATGTCATCATATACCCATTTTCTATGCTTTTTCATACAAGAAATTGATGATTTGTGCTTAAATATTGAATGCTTTTTGTACTTAAATGATATATTTTCTTGATATTTTAATTTTATAAATCTTGTAGGAAATAAGAAGAAAAAGAAGCAAAGAAGCACAAAAAAAGGAGAAAAAAAGAGCTTTGGGGTACACTTTGAAGTTAGGGTACACTTTGGAGCCTTAGGCCACGCTTTTAAAAGCGTGGCCCATGACCAAATCAAGGAAGGAAGCAGCCAGCACGCACACTGCCCTGCCCTTGCCAAGGGCAGGGCAGAATCGTGATGCACATTGAGGATTGGAAGCAAGAATTTCGCTAAGGTAAAATCTGGGCGCTCACAGCATGACCATGCCTCCTTCAAAGGGCTATAACTTGAGCTACAGACGTCCAATTGATGTGCTTCCAGTTGCGTTGGAAAGCGGACATTCAGAGCTTTCCAACGATATATAGCAATCCATATTTGGCGAACAATTGAGGCAGGAACGAGAGGCATCTTTAAGGGCCAAAAATAAGCAAAATAAACCAAGGAAAAGAAGTAGCGTGTGCATCCACCAAGTATCGAACGCGGAGCTTCATTTTTTGGAAACATTGCCCTGCCCTCCGCAAGGGCAGGGCAGCATTTTGTAGTGCACACAGGGGCACCATTCTGGCGCACCAAGGCATCCTTCGGCAGCACCAGCAGCACGCACAAGCACCAAACTGGCGCACCAGATTTTTCTGCCCTGCCCTCCACAAGGGCAGGGCAGCCTCCTGGGAGTGTCATGGGCCAAATTCAATCAAAATTCAATTCAAATTCCCTTTGAACTCAAATCTTCACCAATTGAACCAAGGCCATCCAAGACCCATTTCCCTCAAATCCAAAGCAAGCAAAGCCCACTCAACATGACTCAAAGGCACATGGATCAATTAGATTAGGATTTTTATTTTGTTTTAATTTCATTTTCATTTGCACTTTGTAAAGCCTAATAAAGGCATCAATTAGAGCTCGATTAGAAATAGAAAAGAGGCGAGACCCACTAGGGAATATTAGGATTTGAGAGCTCTCTCTTAGTTTTTATTGCTGTTTTGGAATTTTGGATTGGGAAGGAAGGAATTCTGTTTCATTCCTGATTTGAGATTCATCTTGTTCTCTTACTGCATAACTCAATTTTCATTTGCTGTTTTAAATCTTCTTCTTCTGCAATCTGTTCTTTTAAATTTTCTGCAACTTCTCTCTTGTTGGATCAAGGAAGGGAGTGAGATCTAGACTTGTTATCTAGTCTCATTGATTCCCTAAGATCTTCAACATTCTTTTAAATTGCTGCAAATTAAGCACTGCTTTTCTGTTTAGAATTCTTCAAGCAATTTCCATTTTCTGTTTAGATCTGTTGCATGATTTTGCACCTTTTACTTCTCTGTTTGATTGCTATTTACACTTTCCTGTTGAATTTTAAATTTCCAGCACCCACTCCCCTTTATATTTCATGCAATTTATATTTCTTGCAATTTAAGTTTCAGCTATTTTACTTTCTTGTTCTTTAAGTTTCAGCAATTTAATTATTCTGCACTTTTAATTCCCTGCCATTTACTTTCTGTTGGCTACACTTCATCCAAATTCACTTCAATGTTAGCTTGACTAAACTAATCACCCACTAAAGTTGCTTGATCCATCAATCCCTGTGGGATCGACCTCACTCTTGTGAGTTATTATTACTTGATGCGACCCGGTATACTTGCCGGTTGGATTTGTGTGTTGGAAATTCGTTTTTCCGCAAAAACACCATCAAGTTTTTGGTGCCGTTGCTGGGGATTGATTAGATCAACAATGATTAAGTGGGTGAGAAGTCTAGATCAAGCATTTTTTTGTTTTTGTTCTCTGTTTTAAAGTGAAACCAAGGTGTTTGAGTTTTTTGCCTCACTAAGAAATTCTCATCTCTGATATGAGTAATTTCAATTTTTCTTGGTGTTGTGTTTTTCAAAATTCAAATGGAGTTCACCTCATCTTTTAGTCAAACAAACTTCATGGGATATTGCCCGCCATCACAATATGATTCAAGTCAGTATTCTAATTATGGTTGGGAATATCACCAGGAAGACACAAATTCTGAGCACTCCAATCCATGGAGGTTTGCTTCAGAACCCCAAGATGAGCAAGAGAATTATGAGGGATACCAACCACCACCACAAAAATGATTCATATCATTATCCTCATGGTGGATGGGAGTATCACCAAGAAACTGCAAATTCTGAGCAGTCAAATCACATGAAAAATTATCCACCCTCACTTCCTAGTTTCTCATTTGAAAATTCTTCATCAATTAACTATGCCTCAACACAAAATCCATCCCATGACTCACAACTAACACAAACTTCCACAAGCCAAGGACTCTCAAGGATTGAGTCCATGCTCAAAAGATGTTGGGAGGAGGAAAAGAAATTATGGAAAAGAAAAGAGAACTTCTTCACAAATATGGAAGTGCACACAGCTCAATTGTTGAGAGCAACGAAGAAAGTGGAAAGGCAAGATGAGGAAGCCTCTGTGTCAAGCAAAATTTTAATGAAAAATGAGGTGGATGAGGCATTTGATCCTGAACTTTTACATTCACAAGAGCCACTTGAGGTGACAATGAAACATAAAGATTCCCTCCCAGAGGCATTAATGAAAAATCATGAAGAAGAAAGGGTGGAAGACACTCAAGAGAAGTCAAACTCAAGTGAAGCAGAAAATCACATGAAGGAAGGGGTCATTGAACCATCACTGCAAGGAACTCTTGATGAAGACAAAAGTCCAACAATTACACAACCACCAAGACTTGGACTCAAGGAAGTGAAGGCAATTGACAAAAACACCAAGAAGAGGATTGTGACCAAGATATCAAGGACAATATTCAAGAAAAGGTCAACTGTAAACAATCCTCCCCTTGATCAAGCAAGCAAGCTCAATCAAGCCAATTTCAAAAGAAAGCTTACTGAAAGGAGACCAAGACAGGGGATAATAGCTGAAACTTCTCCTTCCTTGAAGTCATTCCTCTTAACCAATTGGAAGAAGAGGAAGAAAGTGAAGAACAACATGTCAAGCTAATGACACTAAAAGAGCACTTGTTGGGAGGTAACCCAACCGTAGGTAACATTTCTTCTCTGCTTTGTTTTCTTTTTGTGGTTTGTTTAAATTTCAATAAATTGGCATATGATTACATTCTAAGTTTGGTGTTGCCTTGCAACAAATTGTTTTCAATCTTTTTGGATGATTGCATCAAATCAAAAATGAAAGTGACGCACCATGATTCTAAGTTTGGTGTGCCACTTATTTTTCTATGCAATTCATTCAAGCAACACCACTTGTTTACATAATCATAATGCCGCTGCAGTGTTATTGTTTTTAGTTAGTTAGACAATTTTAGTTTTCTTGATTGTTTTAGTCATTTCCTTGTTTTTAATGCTTTCTTTTATTAACTGTGTTTGTTAATACATCACCCAAACATCCTTACTCATGATAGATTCTTCACTTGGTGATTGTATTCAACAAATAACAGTTTCTTTTGTTTAGTTTTAGTTCAAATAAATTCACATATGGTTGCATTCTAAGTTTGGTGTTGCTATGCAACAAAATTTGGTTCCAATGCTTACTAGATACTTGCATTAATTTCAAGTGAAAGTGTCACACTAAGTTTGGTGTGCCACTTATTTTTTATGCAATGTATCATGCACACCCTCTTATATTTGCAATCAAAATGTCTTTGTCTCTTGTGCCTTGATTGTTATCTTTCATTTTGCTTGCTTAAAACACATATGCTACTAACATTTCATTGTGTAAGACACTCATGATCCATCTTAGCCCCATAGCCATTGTTCTAATTGTTGCTTGAGGATGAGCAAGCACTCTAAGTTGGCAAGGGAAATAGAAGAATTGGAGAAAAAGGACAACAATAATGAAGATGAACTACAAGGTTGTAAAGTTCCTTTTCCTCTCCTTTGCTTCCAGCACTCTAAATTGCATGATTGTCTTTATATTCTCTTTAGGCATGTGTGGTATGACTAAGCATAGCTTGAATTTGATTTGAAACATGTTGTTGTGACATTATGACTACCAACTTGAGTTTTGTGAATCCAAAAGCAAAAAAGCATCATGATCATAAACAAACAAGGAATTAAAGAAGAATTTAGCATGTGCATACAAGTATTGGAAAGCTAGTATGATTGATTGTTGCTCAATTGCATTGGATTTTATTTAATTGAAGTTTTTCATCTAGTACATTTTGTGAAATCTTTTGAAATCATGAAAACCTTGAAGAAGCAAATACAATTAAAGCAAGAAAAGAAAAAGGGAAAGAATGAGAAAGCTGAAGGCTCTGAGTACCAATGGCAATTTATTTGCTAAGTGCTTGTGGTGTTTATGTATCAAGCCAAATGCTTGAAAACAAAACACTTAGAAGTCAAGGCTAGGCTCAAGTGCAAAAGCACTCCCTCAAAGCTCAAGGCTCTGAGCATCAATGATTAGAGAGTCAAGAAAAGAAAAGAAAAAATGAGCTTAATGAGGTCCTAATTAAATGCTTGTGGTGCTTATGTATCAAGTGGTAATACTTGAAAACAAAGCATTTAGAAGTCGTAGCTTTGTTTAACTCATGGGGCAAAGCACCCAAAAGGAGAAAAAAAAATCAAAAGCTTGTTTCAAGGAAGAATTATAAGAAAATGATTTCATAAAATAAGCTAGATAGAAGCATCAATCATTTACATCTTTTGTAATTGTAGCATGCATAGAAAACTAGCTTGCCATGAACATTGAGTTGCTATTCTTCTTACCTTGGATTGTCAATCTTTATTGCATGATTCTTTTCTTGCTTGGGGACAAGCAAGATTTAAGTTTGGTGTTGTGATGACATGTCATCATATACCCATTTTCTATGCTTTTTCATACAAGAAATTGATGATTTGTGCTTAAATATTGAATGCTTTTTGTACTTAAATGATATATTTTCTTGATATTTTAATTTTATAAATCTTGTAGGAAATAAGAAGAAAAAGAAGCAAAGAAGCACAAAAAAAGGAGAAAAAAAGAGCTTTGGGGTACACTTTGAAGTTAGGGTACACTTTGGAGCCTTAGGCCACGCTTTTAAAAGCGTGGCCCATGACCAAATCAAGGAAGGAAGTAGCCAGCACGCACACTGCCCTGCCCTTGCCAAGGGCAAGGCAGAATCGTGATGCACATTGAGGATTGGAAGCAAGAATTTCGCTAAGGTAAAATCTGGGCGCTCACAGCATGACCATGCCTCCTTCAAAGGGCTATAACTTGAGCTACAGACGTCCAATTGATGTGCTTCCAGTTGCGTTGGAAAGCGGACATTCAGAGCTTTCCAACGATATATAGCAATCCATATTTGGCGAACAATTGAGGCAGGAACGAGAGGCATCTTTAAGGGCCAAAAATAAGCAAAAATAAACCAAGGAAAAGAAGTAGCGTGTGCATCCACCAAGTATCGAACGCGGAGCTTCATTTTTTGGAAACATTGCCCTGCCCTCCGCAAGGGCAGGGCAGCATTTTGTGGTGCACACAGGCGCACCATTCTGGCGCACCAAGGCATCCTTCGGCAGCACCAGCAGCACGCACAAGCACCAAACTGGCGCACCAGATTTTTCTGCCCTGCCCTCCACAAGGGCAGGGCAGCATCTTCACACACCAAGCCCGCATCACGCACGCACCAAGGGCGCAAGCAACATTTTCTGCCCTGCCCTCCACAAGGGCAGGGCAGCCTCCTGGGAGTGTCATGGGCCAAATTCAATCAAAATTCAATTCAAATTCCCTTTAAACTCAAATCTTCACCAATTGAACCAAGGCCATCCAAGACCCATTTCCCTCAAATCCAAAGCAAGCAAAGCCCACTCAACATGACTCAAAGGCACATGGATCAATTAGATTAGGATTTTTATTTTGTTTTAATTTCATTTTCATTTGCACTTTGTAAAGCCTATATAAAGGCATCAATTAGAGCTCGATTAGAAATAGAAAAGAGGCGAGACCCACTAGGGAATATTAGGATTTGAGAGCTCTCTCTTAGTTTTTATTGCTGTTTTGGAATTTTGGATTGGGAAGGAAGGAATTCTGTTTCATTCTTGATTTGAGATTCATCTTGTTCTCTTACTGCATAACTCAATTTTCATTTGCTGTTTTAATTCCCTGCCATTTACTTTCTGTTGGCTACACTTCATCCAAATTCACTTCAATGTTAGCTTGACTAAACTAATCACCCACTAAAGTTGCTTGATCCATCAATCCCTGTGGGATCGACCTCACTCTTGTGAGTTATTATTACTTGATGCGACCCGGTATACTTGCCGGTTGGATTTGTGTGTTGGAAATTCGTTTTTCCGCAAAAACACCATCAATTGGATGTTCAACTGAAATGTACTCATCCACACCTATCTGTACCCCTGCATCTTTGCATAACAGACAAATCAAGCTTGGGTAAGCCAGTTTGGCCTCAGTGGATTCCTTGTTTGCAATTATGTAAATTTCACAAGGAATCAGCTGATAAACCTCCACTTCTTTTCCCAGCATAATACAGTGAATCATCACTGCCCTTTTGACAGTGACTTCAGAACTGTTACTGGTGGGAAGTATAGAACGCCCAATAAAATCTAGCCAGCCCTTAGCAACTAGTTTGAGATCTCCTCTCTTCAGTTGATTTGGAACACCTTTTGAATTGGTTATCCACTTGGTTCCAGGGAGGCATATTTCCTCTAGAACCTGATCCAGCTTTTTATCTTTAGCCATTCTCCTATTAAAGGATTCTGGATCATCTTGTAGTTGAGGAAGTTTGAGGACTTCTCTCACTTTCTCAAGGTGGAAGTAAATAACCTTCCCTCTGACCATAGTCCGAAAGGAGTATAGAGCAGTTCCCTCCATTCTTTGCTTATCTGTCATCCACAAATTTGCATAGAATTCATGGATCATGTTTCTTCCAACATGTATCTCAGGATTAGCCAAGATTTCTCAGTCCCTGTTTTGAATCTGCTCATGGATCTTCGGGTATTCGTCTTCTTTTAGATTGAACTTAACTTCCGGGATCACTGATCTTCTGCACACAATTTTGAAGTAATGGTCTACATGTTCTTTGGTGCAGAACCTCTCATGTATCCAAGGTAATTTTGGATTGTCTTCTTTCTTGCCTCTTGAAGTGGTTTGTTTTCCTTTAGGGGCCATGATCTCAGTCTGTTTTAGCTTAGTGATCGCAGAAAATGACACGAAACTTAGAGGTTTGCTTGTCCTCAAGCCCAAAAAAAGAAAGAAGAGGAATAGAGGGAGAGAAGGATTCGAATAATGGGTCAAGGAGGGTGGCCGAATGTATATTTAAAGGGGAGGGGGGATTGGGTTTTGAATTTTCAGAAAGAGATAAGATAGAAAGATATGATTGGAAAAAAAGATAACATGATATGAAAAAGATAAGATTTTAAAATTTAAAAGAGATGAAAAAGATATGTGGAAGTTAAATCTGAATTTTTGTTAATGCATCTAAGAAAGAAAAGATAATATGGATGAATGAAAAAGATTTGGAAAAAATTGGAAAGATAAATGAGTTTTAAAAATGTTTTGAAAAGGAATTGAAAAAGAAAAAAAGAATAAAAAAAAGAATTTATAAGATTATTAATTTTTTGGAAATGGAAATTGAAAGAAGAATATTTGTAACATTTTTATGTAGAAAATTATGAATTAAAACAAGGAAATATGAAAAAAATTGAATTGGAAACGAAATTTCCTCCCCCTTGCTGTTCTGGCGTTAAACGCCCAGAATGATAGCCATTATGGTGTTTAACGCCCATCTGGTTGCCATTTTCAGCGTTAAACACTAGAAATCCTTTATTACTGGGCATTTTTCTGAATGCCCAAGATGTGCTGGTTCTGGCGTTAAACGCCCAGAATGTTGCCCATTCTGGTGATTAACGCCTAGAATGCTGCCCATTCTGGCGTTTAACGCCCAAAATGATACCCTTACTGGCGTTTAATGCACAAAATGCCTCTTTACTGGCGTTTTAATGCGAGTGAGCTCTTTTTCTCTGTGATTTCTCTGCTTTATGTTCTGAACCTGCATTTTTCTAAATTATTCACTGAAAGGTATTAATAAACATGAATAACAAAATTAAATAAACGCAAAACATCTAACTTTTGCTAATGGCTGGTGTTCCGAGGGTTACCTGAAACGTGTAGCTCGGTCTTCTGGCAAGGCCCGAGGTGGGGGGTCTGTGACCCGAGCTGGTTGTGCTGAACGGCGGGGGGTTGTACCTGCAATGACACTCCGATGCTTAAGTTAGCATGGGTCCAAGCAGATATCAAGTAGAATTAGAGTATGCCTTATACCTGGGTGCTCCAGTGTATTTATAGTAGTTGGCTGCGATCATCCCTGGATAAGATATTCTTATCTTATCTTATCTTTTGGGAGATTCATCTCTATCTTTGCGGAACCGCCTTTCCCAGGCCCTTTCGGCCTTTAGGTTTTGGGCTTAGTTCCTTCTGATGGGCCTTTCTTTGGCCTGTTTGTCCGAGGTCCGACCTCGAACGTGGGCCTTGGGTCGAGGTCGGGCCTTCTATCAGCTTTACCGAGTTTGGAGAGCTCGGTCAGGGTATGAACAGTGCCCCTGCCCGAGTTCGTCTTTTTTCGGAAGGTCGAGCTCGGGCATAGTAGTTTTTTCAAAATTTGAAAACGGTCGTTTCAGCATTTATTGCTTGTTACCGTTTCTTCCTCGATTTCCGTGCGGCGCTCTGTGGAGGCTTTATTATTTGCCCCTTTCTTCATTTTTCTTTGTTTATTCATCACTTCTTTTCGAGCATCTTCTCTTCTTTCTCTCTGTTCTTCGTCTTCCATTTTTTGTGCGTTTTTTCAGAGTTCTTTTCTGCGCCGCCGTTTTTCCTTTCGTCGGAGCTCGTCGCTTTCTTCTTTCCAGGTTTGCTTTTTTTCGCTTTTATTCTTCGTACGCTTCTTTTTTCTGATATCTTCTATGCCGGGTTGCCCCGAAAAGAGGCGCCGCTATTGCTTTGTACGTGTGTGTGGGGGACTCTTTTCTCGGATCCATTTTGTTATTCGAGTTGCTGCCTTCTTGTTTGTAAAGAACTTTGCTTTCTTTTGTTTTTGTTGAATTTGGTTTTCTGCCTTTGTGTGATTTTTGTCTTGCTGTTGTATTCTTTCTTTGTAGGCAAGATTTTTTATGTCTCGAAAGGTGTTCAAGCAATGTCGACCAAGATTCCGAGTGGTCTAGGTTGGGTAGATCCTGCTCCTTTAAGGGTCCCGTCTGTTGTAGATTCTGAGTATCTGATTAGGTTCCGTAGGGAGTGTAGTATTTGTGAGAACAGGGAGTCTGAGCGGGATTACGAGTTAGCAGCCCCGGAGTCCGAGGAGAGGGTATGTTTTCCGCCGTTAGAGAGTTCCGAGAAACTTTTCTTCTATGCTTATGATTGTTTCTTCTCCAAGCTAGGTGTCCGTCTTCCTGTCACCGACCTGGAATCCGAGGTCCTTTGGTCTTGTAACCTTGCCCCTACACAACTCCATCCGAACTTTTGGGCGTTTTTAAAGCTTTTCCAACTTTTGTGTCAGATTTTAGGCGTCTCCCCTTCTGTTTCTCTTTTTTCTTATCTGTTTGTACTGACGAAGCCGGGGTCGGGTGCTGGGAAGGTGTCCTGGGTTTCGTTAGGGCTAACCAGGGTAGGAAATTTTGCACTTTGTATGATGAGTCGTTTCACGATTTCAAAAACTATTACTTCAAAGTCCGGGCTGTTGGAGATGTCCGACCTTTTTCTTAGATGAGAGTGGGGAGCCTTCGTTTCCTCTTTGTTGGCAAGAGAGTGTGGTGTCGGTTAAGTACACTTTCGAGAGTCTAGATGAGGTGGAACAGGCTTTCGTTGGTGTGTTGAGCAGTCTATGGGGTCGGGCACCTTACTTGGATACGAAGAAAATGTTGGGAGATCCAAGCCTTCTCCGTTCCGAGTTAGGTAGCTCCCGACCTCTTTTTGAGATTTCATTTTCATATTTTGACTTTGTTTTGATAACCTCTTTGTTTCGTTTCTGCAGAGATGTCTTCTCAGGCTGATTCTATGAAGTTTCTCCGTCGAGCGAAGAAATCTGCGGCATCTCGGAATATCGAGGCTGAAGCTTCTCCCCAACCTTCTCCGCAGAAGACTACAATTGGTGTTCAGACTCGGTCGAAGACCATTCCGGTCCCTCAGTTCCGAGCTATAACTCAGGATCCTCCGACCTCCGGACCCGGTCAGCTTTCCCCGACCTCGACCTCGGGTCCTCCCCCCAAGAAACAGAAGACTTCCCGAGAGCCTGCTGGTTTCAATGACAAGGATTTCGATGCTCTCGGTTGGGTTGAGCAGCACATTCTTCCTCAGACTTTTATTTCTACTGATGATGCGTCCATAGAGCATCACTTTCAGTATATGGCGCGGAGTTGTGTTCGGATGGCTAGCCTTCATGCCGCCATTGCTCGGGAGTTTAAGAAAGCTCCCCTTGGGGCGACCAGCTCCCGACTTGAGAAGGCCCGGTCCGAGCTTGATAAGGTTAGTCAGCTGAAGGATGCTAGGATTGCCGAGCTGGAGGAGTCTTTGGAGGAAGAGAAGACTAGGGCTACCGCGGCTGTGGCGGTGGCGAAGACGTCTGAGGAGATGGCGAGGGTGGCGACGGAGAACTATACCAAGCTGTATGCTGAGCTTGTGGAGACGAAGGAGAAGCTGCAATCTGCTCGGGATGACTTTTATGAGCTGGAAGATAATGTGGCCAAGGGTATGGATGCTATGTCTGTGAATTTGAGGGATCAGGTCCGGGTTCTTGCTCCCGAATTGGATCTCAGTTTGTTCAGTACGGATAACATGGTTGTGGAGGGGAAGATTGTTCCTGCCCCTGTTGAGGATGAGGTTCCGATGTCCGACCCCAAGGCTCCGGTCGTGAACCCGACTTCACCTTTGGCCGAGGATAGAGTTGGTATGGAGGTTCCAAGCGATGGTGCTGTTCCTGCAGTCCCGATATCCATGTTTCAGCCAGGTGTTGATGCGGAGTCTGGAAAGGGCCTTGATCCTCTGTAATTTTTTGTACTTTTTGTGCTTTTGCCCGACCTGTGGGCTTTTTGTTTTTTGGATGTTTTCTGCAAACATTTTGGACACCTGTTCTGCTATTTTAGCTACTCTTGTAGCTTTATTATGCCATGCTTTGTGTTTCGATTGTCTCGTTCCGCTTTTATGCTTTTTAGTTGTTCTCGGGTAACAACTTTTTAGCTAGCGTTTTGACTTCTCGCTTTTTGCTTTTTTAGTTGTTTTTGGGTAACAACTTTTTAGCTAGCGCTTTGACTTCTCGCTTTTTGCTTTTTAGTTGTTTTTGGGTAACAACTTTTTAGCTAGTGCCTTGACTTTCTCGCTTTTTGCTTTTTGGTTGTTTTTGAGTAACAACCTTTTAGCTAGCGCCTTGACTTTCTCGCTTTTTGCTTTTTAGTTGTTTTTGGGTAACAACTTTTTAGCTAGCGCCTTGACTTTCTCGCTTTTTGCTTTTTAGTTGTTTTTGGGTAACAACTTTTTAGCTAGTGCCTCTCGAAGTCCTGGTTCTTTGCCAGCTTCTTTCTTGGGTCCGAGTTTACTCTCGGACATCGGGATCCTTGAGTACCCCTTTGGTCAGGTCCGACTTCGTTGTTTGGTCGGCCTTTTTTAAGTTATTTTTGTAACTTCTTTTCTATTTGGCTTTTTGAGCCATTTCAGAGTTACTTTTATAACTTCTCACATTAATTTGAACCTCGTCGCTTCATCTTTGCCGACCTCGTATGGCCTTTGGCAAATGATTTTTTGCGTTTTGCCGAGCATAAATTAATGCGCCTTGGTGGGGTACTTTTTAGGATATGCTTTATAACGAGAAAGAGAAAATAAAGAAATTTGATTAGTACTAAAAAAAAAGAAGAATATGTACAAAGTGTTTACCCTTTTGACTAGGCCGGGTGTCCTACTTAACCGGTGTCTCATTAAAAAACCCTCGTGGGGAAAAAGAGTACACCTCGGGTTAAGTTTTTCTAGCTGTAGTATCGTCTTAGGTTACAGGCGTGCCAGGTTCTGGGCAGCTCATTGCCTTCTAGGTCGGATATCTTGTAGTAGCCTGTCCCTAAAACTTCTGTTACTTTGTAGGGCCCTTTCCAATTTGCGGCTAGCTTTCCTTCTCCCGACTTTTGTGTTCCGATGTCGTTTCGGATTAAAATCAGGTCGTGAGTGGAGAAGCTTCGTTTTATCACCTTTCGGTTATATCTGAGGGCCGTTCGTCGTTTTAAGACTTCTTCTCTGATTCGGGCTCTTTCTCGGACCTCGGGTAGGAGGTCGAGTTCTTCCCTTTGTGCCTGAGGGTTGCCTCCTTCGTTGTAGAAGATGGTTCTGGGTGATCCTTCGTCTATTTCGATGGGAATCATTGCCTCCATTCCGTAGGCTAGTCGGAATGGGGATTCTCCTGTTGTAGAGTGCGGGGTTGTCCGATATGCCCATAATACCTGGGGGAGTTCATCGGCCCATGCCCCTTTGGCCTCTTGGAGTCTTCGTTTTAACCCGGCCAAGATGACTTTATTTGCGGCCTCTGCTTGTCCATTGGCTTGCGGGTGTTCGACCGATGTGAACTGCTGTTTGATTTTTAGCTCGGCCACCAAGTTCTGAAAACTTGTGTCTGTGAACTGTGTTCCATTGTCTGTTGTGATGGAGTAGGGGACTCCGAACCTCGTGACAATGTTTTTGTATAGGAATTTACGGCTTTTTCTGAGCCGTAATAGTGGCTAAGGGTTCAGCCTCGATCCACTTTGTGAAGTAGTCGACCCCTACTATGAGGTACTTGACTTGCCCCGGTCCTTGTGGGAATGGGCCGAGTAGGTCGAGTCCCCACTTTGCGAAGGGCCATGGTGCGGTGATGCTTATGAGGTCTTCGGGCGGTGCTTTGTGAAAATTGGCGTGTTTTTGGCAGGGGGGCATATTTTCACAAACTCTGCCGCGTCTCTTTGCAAGGTCGGCCAGTAGAACCCGGCTCTGACTATTTTCTTGGACAGGGCCCGGGCTCCGAGATGGTTCCCACACATGCCTTTGTGGACTTCTTCGAGGACGCTCTTTGTTTCTGTGGTCGGGACGCACCTCAGGAGGGGGTTTGAGAATCCTCTTCTGTATAATACGTCGTGGATTAACGTGTAGTTCTGGGGTCTTTTGTAAGCCTTTTAGCTTCTTTTCTTTCGGCGGGGAGAGTTCCCGATTTCAGATAGTTGAGTATGGGGGTTATCCATCCTTGTTGTTGCCCGGATATATTTAGTATTTCTTCCTCCCTTAACACGGAGGGGGATTGTAGAGTTTCTTGGAGGAGACTTCTGTTGTTCCCTCCGGGCTTGGTGCTAGCAAGTTTTGAGAGGGCGTCTGCCCGGGCATTTTGCTCCCGGGGTATGTGATGGATTTGTATTTCCGGGAAGTGTCGTGATTGCGCCTGTGTTTGGTCTAGGTATTTTTTCATAGTAGGGTCTTTGGCCTGGTAGCTTCCATTTACTTGTGATGTGACGACCTGGGAGTCGCTGAAGATCGTGATCCTCTTTGCTCTGACCTCTTCGGCTAGTTTTAGTCCCGCTAGTAGGGCTTCGTATTCGGCTTGGTTATTTGAGGCCTGGAACTCGAATTTTAGGGATAGCTCAATCCGTGTTCCTTGATCGCTTTCGAGTATAACACCGGCCCCGCTTCCTGTTTTGTTTGAGGATTCGTCGACATACAGATTCCATGAGAGTGGGGTTCCCGGGGTCTCAGTGTATTCTGCGACGAAGTCGGCTAGGTATTGAGATTTTATGGCAGTCCGGGCTTCATAGTGGAGGTCGAACTCGGACAATTCCACCGCCCATTGTAGGATTCATCCTGCCATGTCTGTCTTTTGTAGGATGTGTCTCATGGGTTGGTTTGTCCGGACTTTGATGGTGTGGGCTTGAAAGTAGGGGCGGAGTCTCCGAGCTGTGAACACTAGTGCATAGGCGAATTTCTCTATTTTCTGATAGTTTAATTCGGCCCCTTGTAGTGCTTTGCTTACGAAGTATATGGGGTGTTGCCCCTCCTCATTTTCTCGTATTAGTGCCGAGGCGACTGCCCGATGTCCGACCGACAGGTATAGTACGAGCTCTTCCCCTTTTAGAGGTCGGGTTAAGATTGGTGGCTGCCCGAGGAATTCCTTGAATTCTTGGAAGGCCTTTTCGCATTCCGGGGTCCAAGAGAAGGGTTTCCCTTTCTTTAGGAGTGAGTAGAGAGGGAGTGATCTTATCGCTGATCCTGCTAAGAATCTTGATAGGGCGGCTAGTCTCCCATTTAGTTGTTGTACTTCTTTGACACGTCGGGCTTTTCATATTGAGTATTGCTTGGCATTTGTCCGGGTTTGCTTCGATGCCTCTCTGAGTCAGCATGAAGCCTAAGAACTTCCCGGCTTCTGCGGCGAAGGTGCACTTTGTCGGGTTAAGTCTCATGTTGTGTTTCCGGAGGGTGTCGAAGATACTGCTGAGGTCGGCGACCAAGTTTCTGTCTTCTTGTGTCTTTACTAGCATGTCGTCGACGTACACCTCTAGCTGTAGCCCGATGTGTTCTGAGAACACTTTGTTCATTAGCCTCTGGTAGGTTGCCCCTGCGTTCTTCAGCCCGAAGGGCATTACTACGTAGCAGTAGTTTGCCCTTGGGGTTATGAACGAGGTCTTTTCTTGGTCGGGTTCATACATCGGGATTTGATTGTATCCCGAGTATGCATCCATGAAGGAGAGGTATCTGTAGCCCGAAGCGGCATCGACTAAGGCGTCGATGTTCGGTAGTGGATATGGATCTTTGGGGCAGGCTTTGTTGAGATCCGTGTAGTCGACGCACATCCTCCATTTTCCATTGGGCTTCTTCACTAGGACCACGTTTGCGAGCCATAGGGGGTACTTTACTTCCCTAATGAACCCTGCATCTAGTAGTGCTTGCACTTGTTCTTCTATTGCTTGCATGCGTTCGGGCCCGAGCTTCCTGCGTCTTTGTTGGACAGGTCGGGATCCCGGGTATACTGATAGCTTATGGCACATCAGGTCGGGGCTTATGCCTGGTATATCGGAGGCTTTCCAGGCGAAGAGGTCGGAATTCTCCCTTAAGAGGGTTGTGAGTTCCTCCTTTAGGCCTGCTTCGAGGTTTGCCCCTATGTTTGTTACTTTCTCGGGTGTGTTCCCGATCTGGATCTTTTCGGTCTCTCCTTCTGGTTGTGGCCGAAGATCTTCTCGGGCTTGGACTCGCCCGAGTTCTATTGTGTTGACCTCTTTCCCTTTTAGGCTCAGGCTTTCGTTGTAGCATCGTCGTGCTAGTTTTTGGTCGCCTTTTAGGGTAGCGATTCCCTTTGCGGTAGGGAACTTCATACAGAGGTGTGGGGTCGAGACTATAGCCGCTAGTTTGTTTAGGGTTGGTCATCCGATGAGGGCATTGTATGCTGAAGTGACGTCGACTACAATGTAGTCGATGCTTAGTGTTTTGGTTTGCTCGCCTTTTCCAAAGGTAGTGTGTAATGAGATGTATCCCAAGGGGCGGATCGGGGTATCTCCTAGTCCAAACAGGTCAGTGGGATAGGCTTTTAGCTCTTTTTCTTCGAGTCCGAGCTTGTCGAAGGCTGCTTTGAACAGGATATCTGCTGAGCTTCCTTGGTCGATCAGGGTTCGATGTAAGTTGGCGTTGGCTAGGATGATGGTGATCACCATAGGGTCGTCGTGTCCGGGTATTATTCCAAGAGCATCTTCTCGGGTAAATGAGATAGTAGGTAACTCGGGTAAGGGGCTGTCTTCTCGGACATGGTAGACTTCTTTGAGGTGTCTCTTCCGTGAGGATTTGGATGTCCCTCCCCCTGCGAAACCTCTGTTTATCATGTGTATGTGCCTTTCAGGAGTTCGCGGGGTTCGTGTTTGCTCGGTCCGATCTTCGTTATCTCCCCGTCTTCTCTTTCTGGTTTCTTCTCCTTTCTCAGCTATGTATCTGTCGAGTTTTCCCTCTCTGGCTAGCTTTTCTATAACATTTTTTAAGTCGTGGCAGTCGTTAGTAGAGTGGCCGTAGAGTCTGTGATATTCGCAGTACTCGGACCGATCTCTTTCTGCTCTCTTGTGCTTCAGAGGTTTGGGTGGTGGGATCTTCTCGGTGTGGCATACTTCTCTGTAGACGTCTACCAGGGAGACTCGGAGGGGAGTGTAGCTGTGGTATTTTCGTGGCTTGTCCGAGTTGGATTCTTCTTTCTTTTTCTGTTCCCGATCTCGATCTCGGGGCGGGTAGGTTGACTCCTTC
Source organism: Arachis stenosperma (assembly GCF_014773155.1). Taxonomy (NCBI): domain Eukaryota; kingdom Viridiplantae; phylum Streptophyta; class Magnoliopsida; order Fabales; family Fabaceae; genus Arachis; species Arachis stenosperma. Next base: position 32,298,018 of record NC_080382.1, on the reverse strand, counting down.
CTGGAAGAGTCTCTCAGCTGGGAGGTTTCTTCCATGTTGATATACTTTCCTGCCCGTTCTTGTACTTCGTATAAGGAGGTCGGGTATCTTTTGGATAGGGATTGGCTAAACGGTCCTTCTTTTAGGCCGTTTGCTAGTCCCATGATGGCTGCTTCCGTGGGCAAGTGTTGTATGTCCAGGCAGGCCTTGTTGAATCGCTCCATGTACTCTCTGAGAGTTTCTTGGTTGCCTTGTTTGATCCCGAGTAGGCTGGGGGCATGTTTTGCCTTGTCCTTTTGAATAGAGAACCTTGTTAAGAATTTTTGGTCAGGTCTTCAAAGCTGGAGATTGATCCTGGTGGCAGGTTGTCGAACCACTTCATGGCTGACTTAGTGAGAGTGGTGGGGAAGGCTTTGCATCGAATCGCGTCGGAGGCGTCGACTAAGTACATTCTGCTTCTGAAATTGCTGAGGTGATGACTTGGATCGGTGGTGCCGTCGTAGAGGTCCATATCTGGTGGTTTGAAGTTTCGCGGTACCTTCTCTTTCATGATCTCTTGTGTGAAGGGATCATGGTTGCTTTCGGGAGTGGTGCCGTGTTCCGTCCGATCTTTTAGGTTGGCCTCTATCTTCCGCAGTTTTTCTTCCAATTCTCTGCGTTTGCGAGCTTCCCTTCTCAGATCCTGTTCAGTTTCCTTCTGCTTCTTTACGTCCTCTTCGAGTTGTCTCAGCCGGCTTTGTTGTGCCCGAACTGTTTCCAGAATCTCCGAACTTTTTTCTCTTTCGGGATTTTGTGGATCTTTGTCTGGGGGTGATGTCTTTGGGCGATTCTGTTTGTTTCCTCCTGGAGTGCGTGGTGATAGAGGGCTGTCCGGCCGTTCTCCGGTGTCAACTTCCTCTTCTTGTTCTGATGTAGCGTGGTTATTGTTGGGAGGGTCGTCCGCCATGGTAAAGGGATGACTTCCAGGTCCCCGGCAACGGCGCCAATGTTCCGAGGGTTACCTGAAACGTGTAGCTCGGTCTTCTGGCAAGGCCCGAGGTGGGGGGTCTGTGACCCGAGCTGGTTGTGCTGAACGGCGGGGGGTTGTACCTGCAATGACACTCCGATGCTTAAGTTAGCATGGGTCCAAGCAGATATCAAGTAGAATTAGAGTATGCCTTATACCTGGGTGCTCCAGTGTATTTATAGTAGTTGGCTGCGATCATCCCTGGATAAGATATTCTTATCTTATCTTATCTTTTGGGAGATTCATCTCTATCTTTGCGGAACCGCCTTTCCCAGGCCCTTTCGGCCTTTAGGTTTTGGGCTTAGTTCCTTCTGATGGGCCTTTCTTTGGCCTGTTTGTCCGAGGTCCGACCTCGAACGTGGGCCTTGGGTCGAGGTCGGGCCTTCTATCAGCTTTACCGAGTTTGGAGAGCTCGGTCAGGGTATGAACAGCTGGGTTGCCTCCCAGCAAGCGCTTCTTTACTATCTTTAGCTGAACTTTACTAAGCTTTAATCTAGTCTCAGTCTTGAGCACTCTTGCTCAACATTGCCTTCAAGATAATGTTTGACTCTCTTTCCATTAACAATGAACTTTTTGACAGAGTCAATATCCTGAAGCTCTACATATCCATATGGTGACATACTTGTAATCACATATGGTCCCTTCCACCGGGATTTTGATTTCCCAGGGAATAATCTAAGCCTAGAGTTAAACAGCAGAACCCTCTGTCCTGGCTCAAAGACTCTAGATGACAGCTTTCTTTCATGCCACCTTTTTGCTTTCTCCTTGTAAATTTTAGCATTTTCGAAAATATTGAGTCTGAACTCCTCTAGCTCATTCAACTGGAGTAATCTTTTCTCTCCAGTTACCTTAGCATCAAGGTTTAGGAACCTAGTCGCCCAGTAGGCCTTGTGTTCCAGCTCTACTGGCAGATGACAGGCTTTTCCATACACAAACTGGTATGGAGGGGTCCCTATAGGAGTTTTGAATGCAGTTCTGTATGCCCACAGAGCATCGTCCAGACTTCTTGCCCAATCTCGTCTACGAGTATTTACATTCCATTCCAGGATTCATTTTAGTTCTCTATTTGAGACTTCAGCCTACCCATTTGTCTGTGGATGATATGGAGTTGCCACTTTGTGGTTAATTCCATATCGGATCAGAGCAGAGTCAAGCAGTTTATTGCAGAAATGAGTGCCTCCATCACTGATCAGTACCCTAGGGACACCAAACCTGCTGAAGATATGCTTCTGGAGGAACTTCAGCACTGTCTTAGTATCATTCGTGGGTGTTGCAATTACTTCTACCCATTTAGATACATAGTCTACTGCCACCAGAATATATGTGTTTGAATATGATGGTGGGAAAGGCCCTATGAAGTCAATACCCCATATATCAAACAACTCAATCTCTAAGATCCCTTGCTGAGGTATAGCATAACCGTGAGGCAGATTACCAGCTCTTTGGCAACTGTCACAGTTACGTACAAACTCTCGGGAATCTCTATAGAGAGTAGGCCAGTAGAAGCCACATTGGAGAACTTTTATGGCTGTTCGCTCACCTCCGAAATGTCCTCCATATTGTGAACTATGACAATGCCATAGGATATTTTGTGCCTCTTCTCTAGGCAGACATCTACAGATTATTCCGTCTGTACATCTCTTAAAGAGATATGGTTCATCCCACAAGTAGTACTTTGCATCAGAAACTAATTTTTTTGTTTGCTGCTTACTGTACTCTTTGGGTATGAATCTCACATCTTTATAGTTTACAATGTCTGCAAACCACGGTACTTCCTGAATGTCAAAAAGTTGCTCATCTGGAAAGGTTTCAGAGATCTCAGTAGGAGGGGGGACGCTCCTGCTACTGGTTCTATCCGGGACAGGTAATCAGCTACTTGGTTCTCTGTCCTTTTTTTGTCTCTTATTTCTATATCAAACTCTTGCAGAAGCAACACCCATCTTATGAGTCTGGGTTTTGAATCCTGCTTTGTGGGGAGCTATTTTAGAGCAGCATGGTCAGTGTACACAATCACTTTTGATACTACTAAATAAGATCTGAACTTGTCAATGGCATAAACCACTGCAAGCAACTCCTTTTCTGTGGTTGTGTAATTCTTCTGTGCGTAGTTTAAAACATGGCTAGCATAATAAATGACATGCAGAAGCTTGTCATGCCTCTGTCCTAATACTGCACCAATGGCATAGTCACTGGCATCACACATTAGTTCGAATGGTAATGTCCAGTCTGGTGCAAAAATGATTGGTGTTGTGACCAGCTTAGCTTTCAGAGTCTCAAAAGCCTGCAAACATTTTGTGTCAGACAAATGGTGTATCAGCGGCTAGCAGATTGCCAAGAGGTTTTGTGATTTTTGAAAAATCCTTTATAAACGTCCTATAGAATCCTGCATGCCCCAGAAAGCTTCTAACTGCCTTAACATTGGCAGGTGGTGGTAATTTTTCAATTACCTCTACTTTAGCTTGATCCACCTCTATCCCCTTGTTCAAAATTCTGTGCCCAAGGACAATTCCTTCAGTCATCATAAAGTGACATTTCTCCTAGTTTAAAACCAGGTTAGTCTCTTGGCACCTTTGTAGAACAAGTGCTAGATGGTCAAGACAAGAGCTGAATGAGTCTCCAAATACTGTGAAGTGATCCATGAAAACTTCCAGAAATTTCTCTACCATATCAGAAAAGATAGAGAGCATGCACCTCTAAAAGGTTGCAGGTGCATTGCACAGACCAAATGACATCCTTCTGTAGGCAAAAACTCCAGATGGACATGTGAATGCTGTTTTCTCTTGGTCTTGAGAATCTACTACAATTTGGTTGTAACCTGAATAGCCATCCAAAAAGTAGTACTATGGATGACCTGCTAGTCTCTCTAGCATCTGGTCTATGAATGGTAAAGGAAAATGATCCTTTCTGGTGGCTGTATTGAGCCTTCTATAGTCAATACACATACGCCACCCTGTAACTGTTCTTGTGGGAACCAGTTCATTTCTTTCATTATGAACCACTATCATACCTCCCTTCTTGGGGACAACTTGGACAGGGCTCACCCAGGGGCTATCAGAAATAGGATAAAGAATCCCAACCTCTAGTAACTTAGTGACCTCTTTCTGCACCACCTTCTTCATGGCTGGATTCAGCCGCCTCTGTGGTTGAACTACTGGCTTAGCATCATCCTTCAATAGGATCTTGTGCATGCATCTGGCTGGGCTAATGCCCTTAAGATCACTTATGGACCACCCAAGAGCTGTCTTGTGTGTCCTTAGCACCTGAATTAGTGCTTTCTCTTCCTGTGGCTCTAAAGCAGAGCTTATGATTACCGGAAGAATGTCATCTTCTCCTAGAAATACATATTTCAGGGATGGTGGTAGTGGTTTGAGCTCGAGTTAAGGAGGCTTCTCCTCTTCCTGAGGAGTTTTCAGAGGTTCTTCTGTTTTCTCTGGTTCCTCCAGATCAGGCTGAACATCTTTAAAAATGTCCTCTAGCTCTTATTCGAGACTCTCAGTCATATTGACCTCTTCCACCAGATAGTCAATAATATCAACGCTCATGCAGTCTTTTGATGTGTCTGGATGCTGCATAGCTTTGATAGCATTCAACTTAAACTCATCCTCATTGACTCTCAGGGTTACCTCCCCTTTTTGGACGTCAATGAGGGTTTGTCCAGTTGCTAGGAAACGTCTTCCTAGAATGAGAGTTGCACTATTGTGCTCCTTCATTTCCAGCACTACAAAGTCAGTGGGAAAGACAAATGGCCCAACCTTGACAATCATGTCCTCAATTACGCCTGCTGGGTTTTTAATGGAGCCATCAACAAGTTGGAGACATATTCAAGTTGGTTTGACTTCTTCAGTCAAGCCAAGCTTTCTGATAGTGTATGCATGTATCAAGTTGATACTTGCCCCAAGATCACATAAAGCTGTCTTGGTACAAGCATCCTCTAATGTGCATGGTATCATAAAGCTTCTGGGATCCTTAAGCTTCTCTGGCAAGATTTTTAAAATGACTGTACTGCATTTTTCAGTGAGAAAAACTTTTTCAGTCTCCCTCAAATCCTTCTTATGACTTAAGATCTCTTTCATGAACTTAGCATAAAAGGGTATTTGCTCAAGTGCCTCTGCAAATGGAATCTTTATTTCAAGAGTCCTGAGATAGTCTGCAAAGCAGGCAAATTGTTTATCATGTTCTGCTTGGCAGAGTTTCTGAGGATAAGGCATCTTGGCTTTATATTCTTCAACCTTAGTTGCTGCAGGTTTATTTCCTACAGAAGTGGTTGGAGAAGCCTGTTTAAGGGGGCTGTTATCAGCACTTGTAGGTGTCTGATCCCTCACTAGCATTTGAATGCCAGAATTGGGTGCTGTATGGGCAATTAACGCTAGATTGCCACCCTTTTGTGGCGTTTAAACGCCAGAATTGGCTGCTGCATGGGCATTTAACACCGACTCCTGACCCTTTTCTGGCATTTGAATACCAGAATCATTCCTCTCTGGGCTCTTACTGTCCTCAGAGGGATTTTGGGCAGTGAATTGGTCATCCTCTTTCAGTTGTTCCTTTCTTGGCTTTCTGCTGCTTTGAGTTGAGACATTAAGTGTCTTCTCTCTCCTTAAATGAACAGTTTGGCACTCATCTGTTATCTGTTTAGACAACTACTGTCTTGTCTGATCCAATTGTGCTTCCATATTCTTGTTAGCATTTTTGGTGTCTTGTAGCATCTCTTTAAATTCTGCTAATTGTTTTGTTAGAAAAAGCAATTGCTGATTGATTTTAGCAACTTGTTCTGGTGGACTAAGTTCAGTGGATACTGCTTTAGCCTCTTCTTTCATGGAAGACTCACTACTTAAATACAGATGCTGATTTCTAGCAACTGTATCAATGAGCTCTTGAGCCTCTTCAATTGTCTTTCTCATGTGTATAAATCCACCAGCTGAGTGGTTTAGAGATATCTGGGCCTTTTCTGTAAGCCCGTAGTAGAAGATGTCTAGCTGCACCCATTCTAAAAATATTTCAGAGGGGCATTTCCTTAGCATCTCTATGTACCTCTCCAAGCATTATAAAGAGGTTCATTATCCTCTTATTTAAAGCCTTGGATGTCCAGCCTTAGCTGTGTCATCCTTTTTGGAGGGAAATATTGATTCAGGAATTTGTCTGACAACTGTTTCCATGTTCTTATGCTAGCTTTGGGTTGGTTGTTTAACCACCTCTTAGCTTGGTCTTTTACAGCAAATGGAAACAGCAATAATCTGTAGACATCCTGATCCACTTCCTTATCACGTACTGTGTCAGCAATTTGTAAGAACTGTGCCAGAAACTCAGTAGGTTCTTCCTGTGGAAGACTGGAATACTGGCAATTTCGCTGCACCATGATAATAAGCTGAGGATTTAACTCAAAATTACTGGCTCTGATGGGGGGTATACAGATACTACTCCTATATGAAGTAGTAGTGGGGTTAGCATATGACCCCAGAGTCCTTCTGGACTATTCATTTCCACTTAGGTCTATGATGGAGAAAGGAAGATGAAGTGGATTGTAAGTAAACAATTTTCTCTTTTCTCTCTTTTTTTTTGAATAGCCGAAATTAAAAAAAATATAAATAAAATAAAATAAATGAAAATTTGAATATAAGTTCGAAGATTAGAAAATAAATAAAAGAGAATTGAAGACTAAAATAATTAAGTAATTAAAATGATTTGAAAAATTATGGATAAGGATTTTCGAAAAATGAAGAGAGAGAAAGTGGTTAGAAAGTTTTGAAAAAGATATGATTTTAAAATTTTAAAGATTGAAACTTTCTTAACAAGAAAATACTAAACTTAAAATTTTTCAATCAAACTAATAAACTAAGACAAGTAGTTCAAAAATTATATAAAAAAAAGAAAAAGATTTTGAAAAATTTTATAAAAGATTTTTGAAAAATATAAAAAAGAAAATTGAAAAAAAATTGTTTTGAAAAATATTTAAAAAGATAAATTTTTAAAATTGAAATTTTGTCTTGACTAACAAGAAACTACCAAATTTTAAAAATTTTGACTAAGTCAACCTAAGAAATTTGAAAATGATGGGTACATAAAGACAAAGATATTTTTTTGAATTTAATGAGGAAAGAGAAAAAACACTAAAATGACACCAAACTTAAAATTTTTAGATCAGAACAAAGAAAACAAACAAGAAAACTTTGAATGTCAAGAAGAACACTTTGAAGATCAAGATGAACACCAAGAACAAATTTTGAAAATTTTTAAGGAAATAAGGACAGAAAAAAATACCAAACTTAAAAATTTTTATTCTTTGGACACTAATAATTCAAAAATACACAAGAAAAACAAGGAAAGACGCCAACCAAGAGAAACTAAAGATCAAACAAGGAAAATAAACAAGAACAACTTGAAGATCAAGAAAGAACACAATGCATATATTTTTGAGAATTTTTAAGAAAAATTAAAACATACAATTGACACAAGACTCAAACAAGAAACACAAAAAAAAATTTTGAAAAGAAAATAAAGGTTGAAACAAGAAGAAAATTACCGAATCTAAGCAACAAGATAAATCGTCAGTTGTCCAAACTCGAACAATCCCCAGCAACGGCGCCAAAAACTTGGTGCACGAAATTGCAATCACACTTTTCCACTCCGCACAACTAACTATCAAGTGCACTGGGTCGTCCAAGTAATACCTTACGTGAGTAAGGGTCAATCCCACCGAGATTGCCGGCTTGAAGCAAGCTATGGTTATCCTGTAACTCTTAGTTAGGAGATTAGTGATAAAAATGATTTTGTTTATGAAAAGTAAATAACATAAAATGAATGATACTTGTGGTTCAGTAATGAGGAACAGGTTGAGGTTCCGGAGATGCTCTGTCGTCTAAACCTCTCCTTTCTTACTGTTTTCTTCTCCAAACACGCATGACTCCTTCTACGGCAAGCTATATATTGGTGGATCACCGTTGTCAATGGCTACCATCCGTCTTCTCAGTGAAAATGGTCCAGGTACGGTTTTCGCACGGCTAATCATCTTTCGGTTCTCACTTATGTCAAAATAGGATCTCTCTATCCTTTTGCACACTGTCACCGTGTCCAATATTCGTGAGTTTGAAGCTCGTCACAGTCATCCTATCCCAGATCCTACTCAAAATACCATAGACAAGGTTTAGACTTTCTGGATCTCAAGAATGCTGCCAATTGGTTCTAGCCTCTACCACGAAGGCTCTAATTTCACGAGTTTAAATGCTCTGTTGTTAGGAGATGCAAGTCAAACTCGTGGATTAGAATCCCAAGAGATACGCACTCAAGCTGTCGCCCAATGACTACGTTGAGCTCAGATAGAACGGAAGTGGTTGTCAGGTACGCGTTCATAAATTTGAGAATGATAATGAGTTTCACAGATCATTACATTCTTCGTATTGAAGTACGAGTGAGTATCTTAGAACAGAAACAAGCGTGATTGAATAGAAAACAGTAGTAATTACATTAATTCATTGAAACACAGCAGAGCTCCTCACCTCCACCTATGGAGTTTAGAGACTCATGCCATAGACGATACAATAAGAGATGTAAAATGTCATAAATTACAAAATGAATCCCTAAAAGTAGTTTTTATAGGGTTTATCTTGTATTGATTTTAGGAGATTTTAATACCTTTTACCCACATTTATTCAATGAATTAGCATGATTTTCTGATTGTCTCCTTATTTGTGCTTAGAGGTGAAAACATGCTTTTTAGGCCTTTAACTTGATGATTTTAATCTCCCTTTGATTCCACTAGATGCCTTGACGTGTTTGTTAGTGATTTTAGGTTGAAAAGGCTAGGAATGGATCAAAGGAGTGAAGAGGAAAGCATGGAAAGTGGAGAAATCATGAAAATCCAAAGAATTGAACTCGCCCATGGACGCGCGCGCGCACCTGGCGCTTACGCGCACCTTGCGAAATGGCCCATGGACGCGTACGCGTGTTGTGCGCGTACGCGTCGATGCTGATACTTGATTTTTAAGTGAATTCGCACCCAACGAATTCTCAAGAGTTGTGGGGCCCAATCCCAACCAACTTTGGCACCTAAACTGCTATTTAAAGCCAAGGATTGAAGAGCAAAGGGAGACTATACTCTTAATCATTCATACACATTAGGATTAGTTTAGAGTTAGTTTTAGAGAGAGAAGCTCTCACTTCTCTCTAGGATTAGGATTAGGGTTAGGTTTAGTTCTTAGATCTAGATTTTAATTCATCTTCTTCTACTTCTATCCTCTCAATCCCTTGTTATTACATTCATTCTTCTTCCATTCTTTTGTTGTAATCTCTTTTATGTTGTTTTTGTATTTTGTTGTAGATCTACTATTGTTTCTTCCATTTTCTTTCAATTCAATTAGAAGTAATTTATAATAATTGTGTTATTTTTTATTGTTGTTGTTAATTCCTTTCAATAATTGTTGTTAGATCACATTCTTGTTGTTGATTTACTATGCTTTCCTTTTGTGCCTTCCAAGTGTGTGATAAAGGCTTGGTTGGATTTTAGAGTAGAATTTTATGCTCTTGGCTTGGAAAGGTAACTTAGAAACTCTTGAGTTACTAATGTCCAAGTGATTGATGATTGGGAGCCATTGACTCTAGTTCTCACTAATTGAATTAGTGGAGAGTTAGGACCTATGGACTAGGATTGATATAGCTCATTTGACTTTCCTTTACTAGTTAGAGGATGACTTAATGGGATTAATCCTTGCCAATTCTCATATTGTGATTAGTAATTAGGATAGAGATCCTTGACCATAAACTCTTGCCAAGATCTTTTTAGCCATTAGTTTAATTTTCACCATTTATCTTTCATGTTTCTTATTAAAACCCCAAAAATAACTCATAACCAATAACAAGACACTTCATTACAATTCCTACGGAGAACGACCCGAGGTTCCAATACTTCGGTTTAAAAATTTAGGAATTTGTTACTTGTGACAACCAAATTTTTGTATGAAAGGATTATTGATTGGTTTAGAAACTATACTTGCAACGAGAATTCATTTGTGAATTCTAGACCATCAAAAACCCAATCATCAAAATGGCGTCTGATGAGCGGATAATTTATACGCTTTTTGGCATTGTTTTTAGTATGTTTTTAGCTTGTTTTAGTTAGTTTTTACTATATTTTTATTAGTTTTTAGTTAAAATTCACTTTTCTGAACTTTACTATGAGTTTGTGTATTTTTTTGTGATTTCAGGTATTTTCTGGCTGAAATTGAGGGACCTGAGCAAAAATCTGATTCAGAGGCTGAAAAGGACTGCAGATGCTGTTGGATTCTGACCTCCTTGCACTCGAAGTGGATTTTCTGGAGCTACAGAAGCCCAATTGGCGCGTTCTCAATTGCGTTGGAAAGTAGACATCCTGGGCTTTCCAGCAATGTATAATAGTCCACACTTTTCCCGAGCTTTGATGGCCCAAACCGGCGTTCCAAATCAGCTCAAAACTGCCTGGCGTTAAACGCCGGAACTGGCACAAGAATGGGAGTTAAAACGCCCAAACTGGCACAAATGCTGGCGTTTAACTCCAAGAGAAGTCTCTACACGAAAATGCTTCAATGCTCAGCCCAAGCACACACCAAGTGGGCCCAGAAGTGGATTTTTTTGTCATTTACTCATTTCTGTAAACCCTAGGCTACTAGTTCTCTACAAATAGGACCTTTTGCTATTGTATTTTCATCTTTGGACATCTAGTTCTTAGATCAGATCTTTAGATCTTTGAATCTTTTGATCACGTTTTGGGGCTGGCCTCACGGCCATGCCTAGACCTTGTTCTTATGTATTTTCAACGGTGGAGTTTCTACACACCATAGATTAAGGTGTGGAGCTCTGCTGTACCTCGAGTATTAATGCAATTACTATTGTTCTTCTATTCAATTCAGCTTATTCTTGTTCTAAGATATTCATTCGCACCCAAGAACATGATGAATGTGATGATTATGTGACGCTCATCATCATTCTCACTTATGAACGCGTGCCTGACAACCACTGCCGTTCTACAAGCAAACAAGGCTTGAATGTTTATCTCTTGGATCCCTTAATCGGAATCTTCATGGTATAAGCTAGAATTGATGGCGGCATTCAAGAGAATCCGGAAGGTCTAAACCTTGTCTGTGGTATTCTGAGTAGGATTCAATGATTGAATGACTGTGACGAGCTTCAAACTTTTGAAGGCTGGGCGTTAGTGACAGACGCAAAAGAATCAATGAATTCTATTCCAACCTGATTGAGAACCAACAGATGAATAGCCGTGCTGTGACAGAGCGTGTTGAACATTTTCACTGAGAGGACGGGACTGTAGCCGCTGACAACGGTGATGCCCAACATACAGCTTGCCATGGAACGGAGTAAGAAGGATTGGATGAAGACAGTAGGAAAGCAGAGAGACGGAAGGGACAAAGCATCTCCATACGCTTATCTGAAATTCTCACTAATGAATTACATAAGTATATCTATCTTTATTTTATGCTTTATTCATATATCATCCATAACCATTTGAGTTCGCCTGACTGAGATTTACAAGGTGACCATAGCTTGCTTCATACCAACAATCTCCGTGGGATCGACCCTTACTCGTGTAAGGTTTATTACTTGGACGACCCAGTGCACTTGCTGGTTAGTTGTGCAAAGTTGTGATAGAGAGTTGAGATTGCAATTGAGCGTACCATGTTGATGGCGCCATTGATGATCACAATTTCGTGCACCAAGTTTTTGGCGCCGTTACCGGGGAATTAAATGTCCTAACTACAGTTTCGCATTTGTTCCCTGCAATAACAGTGCCAAGTTTTGATCCGGCAACAACACCAAGTTTTTGGCGCCGTTGCCGGGGATTGTTTTGAGTTTGGACAACTGCCGGTTCATCTTGTTGCTTAGATTAGGTATTTTTCTTCAGAGTTCTTAAGAATGAATTCTAGTGTTTCAAGGTGATGTCATTATCATCACCAAAGCTGATTGATTCTCATCAATTTAGCTCTTGAATGCAATGTCCTGCTGAAGCTTGGCTAGCCATGTCTAATTCCTTTAGACTAAAGCTTTAGACTAACATTGCATGATTCCTGGAATTCTCATTAAGAATTTTGATATCCTTATTTTCTTTCAATTTTCGAAAAAAATCCAAAAAAATTACAAAATCATAAAAACCAAAAATATTTTATGTTTCTTGTTGAGTCTAGTGTCTCATTTTAAGTTTGGTGTCAATTGCATGTTTCTGTTCTTCTTGCATTTTTCGAATTCATTCATGTGTCTTCATTGATATTCAAGTTGTTCTTGATGATTTCCTTGCTCTAATCTTTAAATTCTCTTGTCCTGAGTGTTTTGTTGTTTCTCATATGCATTCTCATTTTGTTAGTGTCAATAGTATACAAACTTCTAAGTTTGGTGTCTTGCATGCATTGTTATTTGATTTTAGTTGCATTTTGATTATTCCTCATTATTGAAAATCTAAAAAATTTTTTAATTTGTGTCTTTTCAAGTCAATAATACAGAGAATTGAAGATTCAGAACATACAGCAGAGGAATTACATAGAAAAAGCTGGGCGTTCAAAACGCCCAGTGAGGAAGGAAAACTGGCGTTTAACGCCCAAAAGGGTAGTGTTTTGGGCGTTAAACGCCAGAATGGATACCATTCTGGGCGTTTAACGCCAGGATGGCACAAGAGGGAAGATTTTGTTTTTTAATTCAAATTTTTTTTCAAGTTTTCAAAATTTTTCAAAATCAAATCTTTTTCAAATCATATCTTTTCAATCATATATTTTCAAAATCAATTTCTTTCCACTTTTCAAAAATACTTGCTAACAATTAATGATTTGATTCAACATTTCAAGTATGTTGCCTTTTCTGTTGAGAAAGGTTTAATGTTTGAATCATATCTTTCCTTGTTAGCCAAGTCATTAATTTTCAAAATCAAACCTTTTTAAATTGTTTTTCAAATCATATCTTCTCAATCACATCTTTTTCAAAATAGTTTTCAATCATATCTTTTTGATTTCTAATTTCAAAATCTTTTTCAAAATCACTTTATTTCTTTCCCACTCTTAGTTTTTGAAAATCATCAATCAATTTTTCAAAATGTTTTTAAAATCTTTTTAATTTATTTTCAAAAATTTCTTCCCCTCTTCTCACATCCTTTTATTTATGGACTAACACTCCTCCTCAATGCACAATTCAAACTCCATCTTTCTTGATAAGTTTGAATTCTTCTACCTCTTCCTTCTATTTTTCTTTTCCTCTGACACCTCAAGGAATCTCTATACTGTAACATAGAGGATTCCATATTTTCTTGTTCTCTTCTCTTTCATATGAGCAGGAACAAAGACAAAAGCATTCTTGTTGAGGCTGACCCTGAACCTGAAAGGACCTTGAAGCGAAAGCTAAGAGAAGCTAAAGCACAACTCTCTGTAGAGGACCTAACAGAAATCTTCAAAGAAGAAGACATGGCAGCCGAAAAAAACAATAATGCCAACAATGCAAGGAAGGTGTTGGGTGACTTTACTGCACCTACTCCCGACTTCTATGGGAGAAGCGTCTCTATCCCTGCCATTGGAGCAAACAACTTTGAGCTTAAGCCTCAATTAGTTTCTCTAATGCAACAGAATTGCAAGTTCCATGGACTTCCATTGGAAGATCCTCATCAGTTTTTAGCTGAGTTCTTGCAAATCTATGACACTGTCAAGACTAATGGGGTTGACCCTGAGGTCTACAGACTTATGCTATTCCCTTTTGCTGTAAGAGACAGAGCTAGGATATGGTTGGACTCACAACCTAAAGAAAGCCTGAACTCTTGGGAAAAGCTAGTCAATGCCTTCTTGGCAAAGTTCTTTCCACCTCAAAAATTGAGTAAGCTTAGAGTGGAAGTCCAAACCTTCAGACAGAAGGAAGGTGAATCCCTCTATGAAGCTTGGAAAAGATACAAACAATTGATCAGAAAGTGTCCCTCTGACATGCTTTCTGAATGGAGCATCATAGGTATCTTCTATGATGGTCTGTTTGAACTGTCCAAGATGTCATTGGATAGCTCTGCTGGAGGATCTCTTCATCTGAAGAAGACGCCTGCAGAAGCTCAAGAACTCATTAAAATAGTTGCAAATAACCAATTCATGTACACTCCTGAAAGGAATCCTGTGAACAATGGGACGAATCAGAAGAAAGGAGTTCTTGAGATTGATACTCTGAATGCCATATTGGCTCAGAACAAAATATTGACTCAGCAAGTCAATATGATTTCTCAAAGTCTGTCCGGAATGCAAGCTGCACCAGGCAGTACTAAGGATGCTTCATCTGAAGAAGAAGCTTATGATCCTGAGAACCCTTCAATGGAAGAGGTGAATTACATAGGAGAACCCTATGGAAACACCTATAATCCTTCATGGAGAAATCATCCAAATCTCTCATGGAAGGATCAACAGAGACCTCAACAAGGTTTCAACAACAATAATGGTGGAAGAAACAAGTTTAACAATGGCAAGCCTTTTCCATCATCTTCTCAGCAACAGACAGAGAATTCTAAGCAGAGCCACTCTGACTTAGCAACCATGGTCTCTGATCTAATCAAAACCACTCAAAGTTTTATGACTGAAACAAGGTCCTCCATTAGGAATTTGGAGGCACAAGTGGGACAGCTGAGCAAGAAAATTACTGAACTCCCTTCTAGTACTCTTCCAAGCAATACAGAAGAGAATCCAAAAGGAGAATGCAAGGCCATTAACATGGCCTACATGACCGAACTTGGAGAGGAGGAAGAGGCAGGGATCGCCACTGAGGAAGACCTCAATGGATGTCCACTGGCCTCCAAAGAGTTCCCTAATGAGGAACCATGGGAATCTGAGGCTCATAATGAGACCATAGAGATTCCATTGGATCTACTTCTGCCATTCATGAACTCTGATGAGTATTCTTCCTCTGAAGAGGATGAAGATGTCACTGAAGAGCAAGTTTCCAAGTACCTTGGAGCAATCTTGAAGCTAAATGACAAGTTATTTGGTAATGAGACTTGGGAGGATGAACCCCCTTTGCTCACCAAAGAACTGGATGACTTGATTGGGCAGAGATTACCTCAAAAGAGACAGGACCCTGGAAGGTTCTCAATACCTTTTACCATGGGCACCATGACCATTAAGAAGGCTCTGTGTGACTTAGGGTCAAGTATAAACCTCATGCCTCTCTCTGTAATGGAGAAGCTAGGGATCTTTGAGGTGCAAGCTGTAAGAATCTCACTAGAGATGGCAGACAATTCAAGAAAATAAGCTTATGGACTTGTAGAGGATGTTCTGGTAAAGATTGAAGACCATTACATCCCTGCTGATTTCATAGTCCTAGAGACTGGGAAGTGCATGGATGAATCCATCATCCTTGGCAGACCCTTCCTAGCCACAGCAAAGGCTGTGATTGATGTTAACAGAGGAGAATTGATCATTCAAGTGAATGAATAATCTTTTGTGTTTAAAGCCCAAGGATATCCCTCTGTTACCATGGAGAAGAAGCATGAAGAGCTTCTCTCAAAACAGAGTCAAACAGAGCCCCCACAGTCAAACTCTAAGTTTGGTGCTAGGAGGCCACAACCAACTTCTAAGTTTGGTGTTGAACCCCCACATTCAAACTCTAAGTTTGGTGTTGGGAGGTTCCAACATTGCTCTAAGTATCTGTGAGGCTCCATGAGAGCCCACTGTCAAACTACTGACATTAAAGAAGCGCTTGTTGGGAGGCAACCCAATGTTATATTTATCTATTTTACTTTGTTATTTTATGTTTTCTGTAGGTTGATGATCATGAAAAGTCACAAAATTAATTGAAAAAGCAAAAACAGAATGAAAAGCAGAAAGAAAAGTAGCACACCCTGGAGGAAAGTCTTGCTGGCGTTTAAACGGCAGTAAGGGCAGCAAATGGGCGTTTAACGCCCAGTCTGGCACCATTCTGGGCGTTTAACGCCAGAAAGGGGCACCAGACTGGCGTTAAATGCCAGGAAAGGGCAAGATGCTGGCGTTAAACACCAGAAATGGGCACCAGCCCGGCGTTTAACGCCAGAATTGGCATAAAGAGCAATTTTGCTCGCCACTTGGTGCAGGGATGAATTATCCTTGACACCTCAGGATCTGTGGACCCCACAGGATCCTCACCTACCCCACCACTCTCTCTCTTCTTCACCCATTCACCAATCACCTCAACACCTCTTCCCCAAAAACCCCTCACCTATCAAATCCCATCTTTTTCTTCACCACTCACATCCATCCTTCATAAAACCCCACCTACCTCACCATTCAAATTCAAACCACTTTCCCTCCCAAACCCACCCATTCATAACCAAACCATACACCCTCTCTCCACTCCTATATAAACCCATCTTCACTCCTTTATTTTCACACAACCTACACACTACTTCTTCCCCCTTGGCCGAACCACATAGCCTCCTCCATCTCCTCCATTTTCTTCTTCTTCTACTCTCTTCTTTCTTCTTTTCTCGAGGACGAGCAAACCTTCTAAGTTTGGTGTGGTAAAAGCGTTGCTTTTTGTTTTTCCATAACCATTTATGGCACCTAAGGCCGGAGAAACCTCTAGAAGGAGGAAAGGGAAGGCAAAAGCTTCCACCTCCGAGTCATAGGAGATGGAGAGATTCATCTCAAGGGTGCATCAAGACCACTTCTATGAAGTTGTGGCCTTGAAGAAGGTGATCCCCGAGGTCCCTTTCAAACTCAAAAAGAGTGAATATCCGGAGATCCGACATGAGATCCGAAGAAGAGGTTGGGAAGTTCTTACCAACCCCATTCAACAAGTCAGAATCTTAATGGTTCAAGAGTTCTATGCCAATGCATGGATCACCAAGAATCATGATCAAAGTGTGAACCCGGACCCAAAGGATTGGCTTACAATGGTTCGGGGGAAATGCTTATATTTTAGTCCGGAAAATGTAAGGTTGGCATTCAACATGCCCATGATGCAAGGAGATGAACACCCTTACACTAGAAGGGTCAACTTTGATCAAAGGTTGGACCAAGTCCTCACAGACATTTGTGAAGAGGGCGCCCAATGGAAGAGAGATTCAAGAGGGAAGCCGGTTCAACTAAGAAGGCATGACCCCAAGCCCGTGGCTAGGGGATGGTTGGAGTTTATCCAACGCTCAATCATTCCCACTAGCAACCGGTCCGAAGTTACTATAGACCGAGCTATCATGATTCATAGCATCATGATTGGAGAGGAAGTAGAAGTTCATGAGGTTATAGCCCAAGAACTTTATAAGGTGGCGGACAAGTCCTCTACCTTGGCAAGGTTAGCCTTTCCTTATTTTATTTGTCACCTCTGTTATTCAGTTGGAATTGACATAGAGGGAGACATCCTCATTGATGAGGACAAGCCCATCACTAAAAAAAGGATGGAGCAAACAAGAGATCCCACTCATCATGAAATCCCTGAGATGCCTCAAGGGATGCACTTTCCTCCACAAAACTATTGGGAGCAAATCAACACCTCCCTAGGAGAATTGAGTTCCAACATGGGACAACTAAGGGTGGAGCACCAAGAACATTCCATCCTCCTCCATGAAATTAGAGAAGATCAAAGAATCATGAGAGAGGAGCAACAAAGGCAAGGAAGAGACATTGAAGAGCTCAAGCACTCCATAAGATCTTCAAGAGGAAGAATAAGTCGCCATCACTAAGGTGGACCCGTTCTTTAATCTCCTTGTTCTTTATTTTTCTGTTTTTCGAATTTTCATGCTTATGTTTATCTATGTTTGTGTCTTATGATCATTAGTGTCTTAGTGTCTATGCCTTAAAGTTATGAATGTCCTATGAATCCATCACCTTTCTTGAATGAAATGAAAAATGTTCTTAAATGAAAAAGAGAAGAATTGCATGAATTTTGAATTTTATAACAGATTAATTATTTTGATGTGGTGGCAATACTTTGACTTCTGAATGTATGCTTGAACAGTGCATATATCTTTTGAATTTGTTGTTCATGAATGTTGGCTCTTGAAAGAATGATGAAAAATGAGACATGTTACTGAGGATCTGAAAAATCATAAAAATGATTCTTGAAGCAAGAAAAAGCAGTGAATACAAAAAAAAAAACGAAAAAAAAGAAGAAAAAAGAAAAAAAATAAAGTTGTGATCCAAGGCAAAAAGAGTGTGCTTAAGAACCCTGGACACCTCTAATTGGGGACTCTAGCAAAGCTGAGTCACAATCTGAAAAGATTCACCCAATTATGTGTCTGTGGCATGTATGTATCCGGTGGTAATACTGGAAGACAGAGTGCTTCGGGCCACGGCCAAGACTCATAAAGTAGCTGTGTTCAAGAATCATCATACTTAACTAGGAGAATCAATAACACTATCTGGATTCTGAGTTCCTAAAGAAGCCTATCATTCTGAATTTCAAAGGATAGAGTGAGATGCCAAAACTATTCAGAGGCAAAAAGCTAAAAGCCCCGCTCATCTAATTAATACTGATCCTCATAGATGTTTTCGGAGTTCATTGCATATTCTCTTCTTTTTATCTTATTTGATTTTCAGTTGCTTGGGGACAAGCAACAATTTAAGTTTGGTGTTGTGATGAGCGGATAATTTATACGCTTTTTGGCATTGTTTTTTGTATGTTTTTAGTTTGTTTTAGTTAGTTTTTACTATATTTTTATTAGTTTTTAGTTAAAATTCACTTTTCTGGATTTTACTATGAGTTTGTGTGTTTTTCTGTGATTTCATGTATTTTCTGGCTGAAATTGAGGGACCTGAGCAAAAATCTGATTCAGAGGCTGAAAAGGACTGCAGATACTGTTGGATTCTGACCTCCTTGCACTCGAAGTGGATTTTCTGGAGCTACAGAAGCCCAATTGGTAAAGTAGACATCCTGGGCTTTCCAGCAATGTATAATAGTTCATACTTTGCCCGAGATTTGATGGCCCAAACCGGCGTTCCAAATCAGCTCAAAACTGCCCCGCGTTAAACGCCGGAATTAGCACAAGAATGGGAGTTAAAACGCCCAAACTGGCACAAAAGCTGGCGTTTAACTCCAAGAGAAGTCTCTACACGAAAATGCTTCAATGCTCAGCCCAAGCACACACCAAGTGGGCCCGGAAGTGGATTTTTATGTCATTTACTCATTTCTGTAAACCCTAGGCTACTAGTTCTCTACAAATAGGACCTTTTGCTATTGTATTTTCATCTTTGGACATCTAGTTCTTAGATCAGATCGTTAGATCTTTGAATCTTTTGATCACGTTTTGGGGGCTGGCCTCACGGCCATGCCTAGACCTTGTTCTTATGTATTTTCAACGGTGGAGTTTCTACACACCATAGATTAAGGTGTGGAGCTCTGCTGTACCTCGAGTATTAATGCAATTACTATTGTTCTTCTATTCAATTCAGCTTATTCTTGTTCTAAGATATTCATTCGCACCCAAGAACATGATGAATGTGATGATTATGTGACGCTCATCATCATTCTCACTTATGAACGCGTGCCTGACAACCACTGCCGTTCTACAAGCAAACAAGGCTTGAATGTTTATCTCTTGGATCCCTTAATCGGAATCTTCGTGGTATAAGCTAGAATTGATGGCGGCATTCAAGAGAATCCGGAAGGTCTAAACCTTGTCTGTGGTATTCTGAGTAGGATTCAATGATTGAATGACTGTGACGAGCTTCAAACTCCTGAAGGCTGGGCGTTAGTGACAGACGCAAAAGAATCAATGGATTCTATTCCAACCTGATTGAGAACCAACAGATGAATAGCCGTGCTGTGACAGAGCGCGTTGAACATTTTCACTGAGAGGACGGGACTGTAGCCGCTGACAACGGTGATGCCCAACATACAGCTTGCCATGAAAAGGAGTAAGAAGGATTGGATGAAGACAGTAGGAAAGTAGAGAAACGGAAGGGACAAAGCATCTCCATACGCTTATCTGAAATTCTCACCAATGAATTACATAAGTATATCTATCTTTATTTTATGCTTTATTCATATATCATCCATAACCATTTGAGTTCGCCTGACTGAGATTTACAAGGTGACCATAGCTTGCTTCATACCAACAATCTCCGTGGGATCGACCCTTACTCGTGTAAGGTTTATTACTTGGACGACCCAGTGCACTTGTTGGTTAGTTGTGCAAAGTTGTGATAAAGAGTTGAGATTGCAATTGAGCGTACCATGTTGATGGCGCCATTGATGATCACAATTTCGTGCACCAGTGTCGTTGCCGGGGAATTTCAATGGTGTTATGTTATTGGTTATTGTACATATGTGAATAGTGTGAATATCTTACTTTTTGCTTTTTTTGCTAGTTGTAGAATTTTGTTTCTCTTATTTTCTATTAGCTTTTGATTTTTATTTTTTCTTTTCATCATAAATTCTCACTTTAGCTATGAGTGTGATTACCACTATGTTGTAGGTGATGGAAGCTACAATGAAGATGTGTATCAAGGATGGGATAATCAAAGGTGGGAGGAGCCATATGCATATGACCAATCCTCATGGCAACAACCTCCACCAATGCACTATGAAGAAGAGCCATTCTATGATGCATATCAATCTAATGGCTATGGTGAATCTCCTTGTGACTTTCAAGAACTACCACCATATGTCTATGAGCCATATCCTCAACATAGTTCCCAACTACACTCACAAGCCTCTTTTCACCAACCACCTTTATATGACCCTAATCTATATCCATCCTACCAACAATCATATGAGCCATATAAACCACACATAGAGCCACCACCACTCCAACATCAACATTTTCAAGAGCCACCCCCTCCATATTATTACTAAGATGAACCACCTCCAATATATGAAAATTTTCAACCACAAGATGAATTCTACCTTCCACCACAACCTCACATGGAAGAATATTCATGTTCATCGATCCAAGAGCCATATAATCCCTATCATGATATCCAAGCGGAACAAGAGTCAATGGATCATCTCAAGGAAGCATTGGATCAATTTCAAGCAACCATGGAGTGTGTTGTGTAACAAGTGGAAAGAATGGAAAATATTGAACCACCACAACTCTACCAAGAAGAACTACCTTCCTACTATGAACCCTTCCCCCATATTGATTAACCCTTCCACCCACCCCAATCTCTAATGGATGAAACCCTTGGTGTTCTTGTTCAAGGGCAAGAAGAGATGACAAGGGATGTGCAAAATTTTATGGCCGCCTTGGATGCGGTAACAAATCAATTAGCCTCCCAATGCTTGAACACTCAAGGAACTCCCATGGCTACATGTGGAGAATTGAATGAAGAACATAGCATAAAGGAGAGATTGGAAAATCCAGTGGGAAATGAGGGAAGTTGCTTTGTGTTGGAACAATTGGAGAAAGCTAGAATTATCGAAGAAAAGAAAGAAATGGTTGAAGACTTAGGAGATGCGAAACCTCCATGGGAACCTAGAGTTGAAAAAGACCCCTCCAAGAAGATTGAAATTAATGTTGAGGAGGGATGTGAACAACCTCCAAGGCATATTCCATATGAAGACTTGGATGGGATAGAACAAGAATTGAGTTCCCATGGCAATGAAGAGCAAGCATCAAATTCTAGTGGTGGTAGATCCTTTGAACTTGAAGAACCTTCTCTCGATGAGATGGAAAGTAATGTGGAGGTAAATTTCTCTCACCCTCCCATTTATGAAATGAGTAAGGGAAAAGGCTTAGATAAAATCGTTGAACAAAGGATTGAGATTAAGAGATCTTGTGAGGAGGTGGAAGTCCTTAGGAATAGAAGGATGGGAGTGGAATACCCTTTGTCAAGACCCTTAGAAGCTTCTTTACCTAGGTTGCCATCTACTCCTTCACTTGAGTGGGTAAAATTCATTTCTATTAGCTTTATTGTCCTACTTGAGTATGGCTTGCTTGAAACGGATGGTCAACTTAGGATGCTTTGTGGGATGAAGTGTAAGCAAAAGATGTTTCGTGGTTGGCGTTGCAAATCAAGGCTCATTATGGTTGATGCATAAAACATGAAATATAAAGGTTGGAGTAGTGCTCAAATAGATGGGTCTAGGAGGATTGTTGGCCACTATATAGAGAATTCACCTTACTCACCACCCGGTTGGACTAATAATGATGATCAACTTCAAGATAGGTGTGAAAATAAAGTGTGGGATCCCAGATTAGAAAAAGAGGATCAATTTTGGGAGCCCCAAACTTGTAAAGAACTCTATCAACACTTGGCTCAATCCATGAGAAATCTCGAGGCACAATGGAGAACCAAGCATTGGTGGGAGTTCCAAGATGAATTCAAGCACAAGCCACCTTGAGAGGAGCTCCCCATAAGTCTAACTTAAGGACAATAAACAAAAGTGCTAGGTGGGAGACACCCCACCATGGTAATATATTTTCATTTTCTCTTTTGTAAATATTTGGTAGAATTAGTCTAATTTCATGTTTAGATTAGTTGGTTGAGTAGAATTGGTAGTTTAGTATGTTAAATGAGGTTTCATGGTGCTTTGGAAGCTGTCTGGAGGTTTGGAATGCTTAGTTTGGTGCAAGAACATAGAAAAATTTAAAAAAAAAAACAGAGCACCATCCATGCGTACGCGTACATGGCGTGTACGTGCACTTCCAAGCATTTTCGACCATCCACGCGCACGCGCACATGGCGCACACGCGTGGATGCAGAAGTTCCACCCCCAGCCAATAACCCGAGAGTTATGCGAACATTGCGCATGTATTGTGCCTGGGGCACAAACGATCTCATGCATACGCACGCATGGCGCGCACGCGTCACTCTCGAAGAAAAAAAAAGAGAAAAAAGAAGAAAAAAAAAGGAGAAAAAAAGGGGGGAGCAGTGCTCAAATAGATGCGGCACCATACATCAGGCCGAGAGTTGCGCCAACCCTGGGCCAACATTAAGCTCCTGGCATGAACGCAGACACGCACCGTACGCATCCACGCCCCCTCACTATTCACCCATCCACGCGCATGCGCCATGGTGCTGATGAGCGGATAATTTATACGCTTTTTGGCATTGTTTTTAGTATGTTTTTAGTATGTTTTAGTTAGTTTTTAGTATATTTTTATTAGTTTTTACTTAAAATTTACTTTTCTGGACTTTACTATGAGTTTGTGTATTTTTCTGTGATTTCAGGTATTTTCTGGCTGAAATTAAGGGACCTGAGCAAAAATCTAATCCAGAGGCTGAAAAAGGACTGCAGATGCTGTTGGATTCTGACCTCCCTGCACTCGAAGTGAATTTTCTGGAGCTATAGAATCTTAATTGGCGCGCTCTTAATTGAGTTGGAAAGTAGACATCCTGGGCTTTCCAGCAATATATAATAGTCCATGCTTTGTCCGAGATTTGATGGCCCAAACCGGCGTTCCAAATCAGCTCAAGAATTCCCGGTGTTAAACGCCGGAACTGGCACAAAAGCTGGCGTTTAACTCCAAGAAAAGTCTCTACACATGGAAGCTTCAATGCTCAGCCCAAGCACACACCAAGTGAGCCCGGAAGTGGATTTTTACGTAATTTACTCATTTTTTGTAAACCCTAAGCTACTAGTTTTCTATAAATAGGACCTTTTGCTATTGTATCTTTCAATCTTGGGACGTCTAGTTCTTAGATCATGGGGGCTGGCCATTCGGCCATGCCTAGACCTTGTTCTTATGTATTTTCAACGGTGGAGTTTCTACACACCATAGATTAAGGTGTGGAGCTCTACTGTACCTCGAGTATTAATGCAATTACTACTATTTTCTATTCAATTCAGCTTATTCTTGTTCTAAGATATTCATTCGCACTCAAGAACTTGATGAATGTGATGATTATGTGACGCTCATCATCATTCTCACTTATGAACGCGTGCCTGACAACCACTTCCGTTCTACATGCAAACAAGGCTTGAATGTGTATCTCTTGGATTCCTTAATCAGAATCTTCGTGGTATAAGCTAGAATCCATTGGCAGCCATTCTTGAGAATCCGGAAGGTCTAAACCTTGTCTGTGGTATTCTGAGTAGGATTCAGGGATTGAATGACTGTGATGAGTTTCAAACTCGCGATTGTGGGGCGTTAGTGACAGACGCAAAAGAATCACTGGATTCTATTCCGACATGATCGAGAACCGACAGATGAATAGTCATGCTGTGACAGAGCGCATTGAACATTTTCACTGAGAGGACGGGACTGTAGCAATTGACAACGGTGATGCCCAACATACAGCTTTCCATGGAAAGGAGTAAGAAGGATTGGATGAAGACAGTAGGAAAGCAGGGAGACTGAAGGGACAAAGCATCTCCACACGCTTATCTGAAATTCTCACCAATGAATTACATAAGTATCTCTATCTTTATTTTATGTTTTATTCATCTTTTAGTTATTAATCCTCCATAACCATTTGAATCCGCCTGACTGAGATTTACAAGATGACCATAGCTTGCTGGTGCACGAAATTGCAATAACACTTTTGCAATCCCGCACAACTAACCAGCAAGTGCACTGGGTCGTCCAAGTAATACCTTGCGTGAGCAAGGGTCGATCCCACGGAGATTGTCGGCTTGAAGCAAGCTATGGTTATCTTGTAAATCTTAGTCAGGATATCAGAAATTATCAGGATTGATTGTAAAAAGCAAAAGAACATGAATTAGTTACTTGTTTTTCAGTAATGGAGAATAGGTTGAGGCTTTGGAGATGCTCCATCTTCTGAATCTCTGCTTTCCTACTGTCTTCTTCATCAAACACGCAAGGCTCCTTCCATGGCAAGCTGTATGTAGGGTTTCACCGTTGTCAGTGGCTACCTCCCATCCTCTCAGTGAAAATGTTCCTATGCTCTGTCACAGCATATGGCTAATCAGCTGTCGGTTCTCAGTCAGGCCGGAATAGAATCCATTGATTCTTTTGCGTCTGTCACTAACGCCCCGCCTGCTAGGAGTTTAAAGCACGTCACAGTCATTCAATCATTGAATCCTACTCAGAATACCACAGACAAGGTTTAGACCTTCCGGATTCTCTTGAATGCCGCCATCAGTTCTAGCTTATACCACGAAGATTCTGGTTAAGGAATCCAAGAGATATCTACTCAATCTAAGGTAGAATGGAGGTGGTTGTCAGGCACACGTTCATAATTGAGAATATGATAAGTGTCACGGATCATCACATTCATCCGAGTTAAGAACAAGTGATATCTTAGAATGGAAGCAAGCATGATTGAATAAGAAACAGTAGTAATTGCATTAATCCATCAAGACACAGCAGAGCTCCTCACCCCCAACCATGGGGCTTAGAGACTCATGCCGTGGAAAGTACACAAAGAAACGTGTAAAATGTCATGAGGTACAGATACAATGTCAAAAGATCCTATTAATAGTAAACTAGTATCCTAAGGTTTACAGAAATGAGTAAATGACATAAAAATCCACTTCCGGGCCCACTTGGTGTGTGCTTGGGCTGAGCATTGAAGCATTTTCGTGTAGAGACCTTTTCTGGAGTTAAACGCCAGCTTTCATGCCAGTTTGGGCGTTTAACTCCAAGTTTTATGCCAGTTCCAGCGTTTAACGCTGGAATTCCTGAGGGTAACTTTGAACGCCGATTTGGGCCATCAAATCTTGAGCAAAGTATGGACTATCATATATTGCTGGAAAGCCCAGGATGTCTACTTTCCAACGCCGTTGAGAGCGCGCCAATTGGGCTTCTGTAGCTCCAGAAAATTCACTTCGAGTGTAGGGAGGTCAGAATCCAACAGCATCTGCAGTCCTTTTCAGTCTCTGAATCAGATTTTTGCTCAGAACCTTCAATTTCAGTCAGAAAATACCTGAAATCACAGAAAAACACACAATCTCATAGTAAAGTCCAGAAAAGTGAATTTTAACTAAAAACTAATAAAAATATACTAAAAACTAACTAAAAGATACTGAAAACATACTAAAAACAATGCCAAAAAGGGTACAAATTATCCGCTCATCACAACACCAAACTTAAATTGTTGCTTGTCCCCAAGCAACTGAAAATCAAAATAGGATAAAAAGAAGAGAATATACTATAGACTCCAAAATATCAAAGAAACATTGTTCCAATTAGATGAGCGGGACTAGTAGCTTTTTGCCTCTGAACAGTTTTGGCATCTCACTCTATCCTTTGAAGTTCAGAATGATTGGCATCTATGAGAACTCAGAACTCAGATAGTGTTATTGATTCTCCTAGTTAAGTATAATGATTCTTGAACATAGCTAGTGTATGAGTCTTGGCTGTGACCCAAAGCACTCTGTCTTCCAGTATTACCACCGGATACATACATGCCACAGACACATAATTGGGTGAACCTTTTTAGATTGTGACTCAGCTTTGCTTGAGTCCCCAATTAGAGGTGTCCAAGGTTCTTAAGCACACTCTTTTTTCCTTGGTTCACAACTTTATTTCTTTCTTTTTCTTTCTTTTTCTCTTCTTTTTTTCGAATTTTTTTTTTCACTGCTTTTTCTTGCTTCAAGAATCAATTTAATGATTTTTTAGATCCTCAATAACAGTTCTCTTTCTCCTCATTCTTTCAAGAGCCAACAATTTTAACATTCTCAAAATAACAAATTCAAAAGACATATGCACTGTTCAAGCATTCATTCAGAAAACAAAAAGTATTGTCACCACATCAAACTAATTCAACTAGTTTCAGAGATAAATTTCGAAATCCTGTACTTCTTGTTCTTTTGTGATTAAAGCATTTTTCATTTAAGAGAGGTGATGGATTCATAGGACATTCATATCTTTAAGGCATGAACTTTAAATTTTATTAATTATGAATTAAGAACAAGACTCAGAAAATAAATATAAGATGAAACTAGAAATAGAAAACAACACAGAAAAAACGCAAAACATAGGCTCCTAATGATAGAGGTTTTCACAGAGTTAGGACTCAACAACCTTGATTCTGAGAAGTGGATGCTCCCTCAGCTTGAGAGGAGAGCTTTTGGCGTTTCATCTCTTGGATTTCACGCCCCTGCTTCTCTTGTTCCTTCAGCAATTTGCAGAGCATGCAGTTCTGATTCTACTGTTCTTCCTTCAGTTGCTCCATAGTTTCTTGCAACTTGGTGATAGATGCTTCTAGGCTGGTCCAGTAGTCAATTCTTGGGAATTCAGGGAGGAATTCCTGCGCCCTCCTTTTGATAGAGTTGTCTTGCATTTGTCCTTCTATTGACTTCTTGGTGATTGGATGTTCAATGGGTATGAATTCATCTACTCCCATCTTCACCCCAGCCTCTTTACAGAGCAAGGAGATCAAGCTTGGGTAAGCCAGTTTGGCTTCAGTGGAATTTTTATTTGCAATTGTGTAGATCTCACAAGCAATCACATGATGAACCTCCACTTCTCTTCCAAGCATAATGCAATGAATCATCACTGCTCTCTTGATGGTGACCTCAGAACGGTTGCTAGTGGGTAGTATGGAACGCCCAATAAAGTCAAGCCAACCTCTTGCAATTGGTTTGAGGTCTCCCCTCTTGAGTTGGTTTGGGACACCCTTAGAATTGGTTATCCATTTAGTTCCAGGGAGGCATATGTCCTCTAGAACTTGATCCAACCCTTTATCTGCTCTCACCATCCTCCTATTAAAGGAGTCAGGATCATCTTGCAGTTGAGGCAACTTGAAGATTTCTCTTATTTTGTCCAGATGGAAGTACATAACTTTCCCTCTGACCATGGTTCTGTAGGTATGGTAAGCGGTTCCAGTCATTCTCTGCTTATCTGTCAGCCACAGATTTGAGTAGAATTCCTGAACCATGTTCCTTCCAACCTTTGTCTCAGGATTGGTTAGAACTTCCCATCCTCTGTTTCGAATTTGCTCTTGGATCCCCGGATATTCATCTTCTTTCAGATCAAATTTTACTTCCGGGATCACTGACCTCAGACCCATTATTTTGTGATAATGGTCTTCATGTTCTTTGGTTAAGAACTTCTCTTGATTCCAAAGATTCTTTGGATTATTCTCTTTCTTGCCTCTTAAATTGGTTTGTTTTCCCTTAGGAGCCATGATATTGATGAATCTTGGCTTAGTGATCACGGAAAAGCACACCAAACTTAGAGGTTTGCTTGTCCTCAAGCAAAAGAAAGGAAAGAAGAGAGAGAGGAGCAAATTCGAATGGTGTGGGCAATGAGGGGTTCAAACGTGTATTTATAAAGTGGGGAGGGGAGATTTCGAAAAATAAAAAAAAAAGATTTGAGAAGATATGGAGAGAATTTGAAAAAAAAATGAGTTTTTGAATGAGATTTGGAATCAATTTGAGATAGATTTGAAGAATGGTTTTGATTTGTGAAGATTTGAAAGTGAATTATGAAAGGTTGAAGTTCATTTAATTAGAAGAGTATGGGTAAGAAAAGGAAAGTTTGAAAAAATTTGAGTTGAAAACGAAATTGTGGTCCCCCCACCTTTCTGGCGTTAAACGCCCAGAATGGCACCCATTCTGGCGTTTAACGCCCATTTGATGCCCCTTTTGGGCGTTTAACGCCCAGCCAGGTGCCCTGGCTGGCGTTAAACGCCAGAAAGCCTTTATCACTGGGCGTTTTTCTAAACGCCCAGAATGCTGCACACCTGGCGTTAAACGCCCAGAATGGTGCCCATTCTGGCGTTTAACGCCCAAAATGGCACCATTCCTGGCGTTAAACGCCCAGAATGGTACCCATTCTGGCGTTTAACGCCCAAAATGTCCCTTATTGGCATTTTTTCGCCAGTAAGTCCTTTTTCTCTGCTTTTTGAGCTGAATCCTTCTGTAACTCTGTGAATTCCTTCATTTTTGATACTTGCATCTGTAAAAACAATTCATACAACCTCCTAATGACTGGGTTGCCTCCCAGCAAGCGCTTCTTTACTGTCTTTAGCTGGACCTTTGCTTTCAAGATAATGCTTGATTCTCTGTCCATTAACAATGAACTTTTTTTCAGAATCACTATCCAGAAGCTCAACATATCCATATGGTGACACTCCTGTAATCACATACGGACCCCTCCATCGGGATTTGAGTTTTCCTGGGAACAATTTGAGCCTGGAGTTGAAGAGCAGAACCTTTTGTCCTGGCTCAAAGACTCTGGTTGAAAATTTCTTGTCATGCCACTTCTTTGCCTTTTCCTTGTAAATTTTTGCATTTTCAAAGGCATTGAGTCTGAACTCCTCTAGCTCATTTAATTGGAGCAATCTTTTTTCACCAGCTAACTGAGCATCCATGTTTAGGAATCTGGTCGCCCAGTAGGCTTTATGTTCCAGTTCCACAGGCAAATGACAGGCCTTCCCATACACCAGTTGGTATGGAGAAGTTCCTATAGGAGTCTTGAATGCTGTTCTGTATGCCCACAGAGCATCATCCAAGCTCTTTGCCCAATCCTTTCTTCGGGCTATCACAGTCCGTTCTAGGATTCTTTTTAGCTCTCTGTTAGAGACTTCAGCTTGCCCATTTGTGTGTGGATGATACGGAGTCGCCACTTTATGGCTAATTCCATATCTAACCATAGCAGAGTATAGCTGTTTATTGCAGAAATGAGTGCCCCCATCACTGATTAGTACTCTGGGAACACCAAACCTGCTGAAGATGTGTTTTTGGAGGAATTTCAGCACGGTCTTGGTATCATTAGTGGGTGTAGCAATTGCTTCTACCCACTTAGATACGTAGTCCACTGCCACCAGAATGTAAGTGTTTGAGTATGATGGTGGGAATGGACCCATGAAGTCAATTCCCCATACATCAAACAATTCTATCTCTAATATCCCTTGTTGAGGCATGGCATATCCGTGAGGCAGGTTACCAGCTCTTTGGCAACTGTCACAGTTACGCACAAACTCTCGGGAATCTTTATAGAGGGTAGGCCAGTAGAAGCCACACTGGAGGACTTTAGTGGCTGTTCGCTCACTTCCAAAATGTCCTCCATATTGTGATCCATGGCAATGCCATAGGATCCTTTGTGCTTCTTCTCTGGGTACACATCTGCGAATCACTCCGTCAGCACATCTCTTAAAGAGATATGGTTCATCCCAGAGGTAATACTTGGCATCTGAAATTAATTTCTTTCTTTGCACACTGCTGTACTCCTTGGGTATGAACCTCACAGCTTTGTAATTTGCAATATCTGCAAACCATGGAGCTTCCTGAATGGCAAAGAGTTGCTCATCTGGGAAAGTCTCAGAGATCTCAGTAGAAGGGAGGGACGCCCCAGCTACTGGTTCTATTTGGGACAGATGATCAGCTACTTGGTTCTCTGTCCCTTTTCTATCTCTTATTTCTATATCAAACTCTTGCAGAAGCAACACCCATCTGATAAGCCTGGGTTTTGAATCCTGCTTTGTGAGTAAGTATTTAAGAGCAGCATGGTCAGTGTACACAACCACCTTGGACCCTACTAGATAAGATCTAAACTTGTCAATGGCATAAACCACTGCAAGTAATTCTTTTTCTGTGGTTGTGTAATTCTTCTGTGCATCATTTAGAACACGGCTAGCATAATAAATGACGTGTAGAAGTTTGTTATGCCTCTGTCCCAACACTGCACCAATGGCATGATCACTGGCATCACACATTAATTCAAATGGCAATGCCCAATCTGGTGCAGAGATGACTGGTGCTGTGACCAGCTTAGCTTTCAGGGTCTCAAATGCCTGCAGACGCTGTGTGTCAAACACAAATGGTGTGTCAGCAGCTAGCAGGTTACTTAGAGGTTTTGCAATTTTCGAAAAATCCTTTATAAACCTTCTATAAAATCCTGCATGCCCCAGAAAGCTTCTGATTGCCTTAACATTGGCAGGTGGTGGTAATTTTTCAATTACTTCTACCTTTGTCTTATCCACCTCTATTCCCCTGCTTGAAATTTTATGCCCAAGGACAATTCCCTCAGTCACCATAAAGTGACATTTCTCCCAGTTTAAAACCAGGTTGGTCTCTTGGCATCTTTTCAGGACAAGTGCTAGGTGATTAAGACAGGAGCTGAATGAGTCTCCATATACTGAGAAGTCGTCCATGAAGACTTCCAGAAATTTCTCTACCATATCTGAGAAGATAGAGAGCATGCACCTCTGAAAGGTTGCAGGTGCATTGCACAGACCAAAAGGCATCCTTCTGTAGGCAAACACGCCAGAAGGGCAAGTAAATGCTGTTTTCTCTTGGTCCTGAGGATCTACTGCAATTTGGTTGTAGCCTGAATAGCCATCCAAAAAGCAATAGTAATCATGACCAGCTAGTCTTTCTAGCATTTGGTCTATGAATGGTAAAGGAAAATGATCCTTTCTGGTGGCTGTATTGAGCCTTCTGTAGTCAATACACATGCGCCACCCTGTGACTGTTCTTGTAGGAACCAGTTCATTTTTTTCATTATGAACCACTGTCATGCCTCCCTTTTTGGGGACAACTTGGACAGGGCTCACCCAGGGGCTATCAGAAATAGGATAAATAATCCCAGCCTCTAGTAATTTAGTGACCTCTTTCTGCACTACCTCCTTCATGGCTGGATTTAGCCTCCTTTGTGGTTGGACCACTGGTTTGGCATTATCCTCCAACAGGATCTTGTGCATGCATCTAGCTAGGCTAATGCCCTTGAGATCACTTATGGACCACCCAAGAGCTGTCTTGTGTGTCCTTAGCACTTGAATCAGTGCTTCCTCTTCCTGTGGATTTAAAGCAGAGCTTATAATCACTGGAAAAGTGTCACCCTTTCCCAGAAATGCATACTTCAGGGATGGTGGTAGAGGTTTGAGTTCAGGTTTGGGAGGTTTATCCTCCTCCTGAGGAATTTTCGAAAATTCCTTTGCTTCCTCTAGTTCTTCTTGATCAGGTTGAGCATCTTTGAAGATGTCTTCAAGCTCTGATTCTAGGCTTTCAGCCATATTGATCTCTTCTACCAGAGAGTCAATAATGTCAGCGCCCATGCAGTCATTTGGTGTGTCTGGATGCTGCATAGCTTTTACAGCATTCAACTTGAACTCATCCTCATTGACTCTCAGGGTTACTTCCCCTCTTTGTACATCAATGAGAGTTCGTCCAGTTGCTAGGAAAGGTCTTCCTAGAATGAGAGTTGCACTCTTGTGCTCCTCCATTTCCAGCACCACAAAGTCAGTTGGAAAGGCAAAGGGTCCAACCTTGACAATCATGTCCTCTATTATGCCTGATGGATGTTTAATGGAGCCATCAGCAAGTTGAAGGCATATCCTGGTTGGTTTGACTTCTCCAGTCAACCCAAGCTTTCTGATAGTGGATGCAGGTATTAGATTGATGCTTGCTCCAAGATCACATAGGGCTGTCTTGGTGCAAGCGCCCTCTAATGTGCATGGTACATAAAGCTTCCAGGATTTTGAAGCTTTTCTGGTAAGCTTTTCAGAATGACTGCACTGCATTCTTCAGCGAGAAACACTTTTTCAGTTTCTCTCCAATCCTTCTTATGACTTAAGATCTCTTTCATGAACTTAGCATAAGAAGGTATTTGCTCAAGTGCCTCTGCAAATGGAATCTTTATTTTAAGAGTCCTTAGATAGTCTGCAAAGCGGGCAAATTGCTTATCCTGTTCCGCTTTGCGGAGTTTCTGAGGATAAGGCATCTTGGCTTGATATTCTTCAACCTTAGATGCTGCAGGTTTATTCCTTACAGAAGTGGTTGAAGAAGCCTTTTTAGAGGGATTACTGTCAGCACTCTCAGGTGTCTGATCCTCCCTTGGCGTCTGAACGCCAGGATTGGGTGGAAAATGGGCGTTTAACGCCAACTTTTCCCCCTTTTCTAGCGTTTGAACGCCAGAACTGGGCAAGGAATGGGCGTTTAACGCCAGCTTTCCTTCCCTTTCTGGCGTTTGAACGCCAACAACATTCCTCTCTGGGCTCTTACTGTCCTCAGAGGGATTTTGAACAGTGGTTTGGTTATCCTCTGTCAATTGTTCCTTGTTTGGCTTTTTGCTCTTTTGAGCAGTGGTATTCAGTGTTCTCCCACTCCTCAGTTGAACTGCTTGACATTCTTCTGTTATCTGTTTAGATATTTGCTGTTTTGCTTGATTCAACTGCAGTTCTATGTTCTTGTTAGCAACCTTAGTATCATGGAGCATTTCTTTAAATTCTGCTAACTGTTCTGTCATCAGGAGCAATTGTTGATTAAGCTCATTCATCTGTTCTTGAGGATTAGGATCAGTGACTAATGCCATGACTTCCTCTTTTGGAACGAACTCATTGCTAGAATATAAGTATTGGTTTCTAGCAACAGTGTCTATAAGCTCTTGAGCTTCTTCAATTGTCTTCCTCATGTGTATAGATCCACCAGCTGAGTGGTCTAAAGACATCTGAGCTTTCTCTGTGAGCCCATAGTAGAAGATGTCTAACTGTACCCACTCTGAAAACATCTCAGAGGGGCATTTTCTAAGCATACCTCTATACCTCTCCCAGGCATTATAAAGGGATTCATTATCCTCTTGTTTAAAGCCTTGGATGTCCAGCCTTAGCTGTGTCATCCTCTTTGGAGGGTAAAAATGATTCAGGAATTTGTCTGACAACTGTTTCCATGTCTTTATGCTTGCTGTAGGTTGGTTATTCAACCACCTTTTAGCTTGATCTTTTACAGCAAATGGAAACAGTAATAGTCTGTAGACATCCTGATCTACCTCTTTATCATGTACTATGTCAGCAATTTGTAAGAACTGTGCCAGAAACTCAGTAGGTTCTTCCTGTGGAAGACCGGAATACTGGCAATTTTGCTGCACTATGATAATAAGTTGAGGATTTAGCTCAAAGCTGCTTGCTTTGATGGGAGGTGTACAGATGTTACTCCCATATGCAGCTGTAATGGGGTTAGCATATGACCCCAAAGTCCTTTTGGACTGATCAATCCCTCTTAGGTCCATAATGGACAAAAGGGAAATGATAATGATTGCAAACAGATAAATTTTGTTTTTTTTTTTTTTTGAGTTAAACGAAAAAAATTAAAATAAAACAAAAGAATATTAAAATAAAAATTCGAAAATCAAAAAGAAAATAAGATCAAAGCAAATTGAGAACTGAATCAATTAGTTAATTAAAAAGATTTTGAAAATAGCAATTAAAAAGATATGATTGAAAAATATTTTTTTTTTGAAAAAGATTTGATTTTTTGAAAAGAGGAAAGAGAAAAACAACAAAAAGACACCAAACTTAAAATTTTTAGAAAATCAAACACTAATTTTCGAAAATTTTAAAGGAAAAACACAAAGAGGACACCAAACTTAGAATTTTTATGAATCAAAAAGGGACTAAGAACATGCAAATTCGAAAAATTAAAAGAAAAACAAAAGCATGCAATTGACACCAAACTTAAAATATGAAACTAGACTCAACTAAAAAGACTCTAAACCAACAAAAATAAAACAGTCCTAATCTAAGCAACAAGATAAGCCGTCAGTTGTCCAAACTCGAACAATCCCCGGCAACGGCGCCAAAAACATGGTGCACGAAATTGCAATAACACTTTTGCAATCCCACACAACTAACCAGCAAGTGCACTGGGTCGTCCAAGTAATACCTTGCGTGAGCAAGGGTCGATCCCACGGAGATTGTCGGCTTGAAGCAAGCTATGGTTATCTTGTAAATCTTAGTCAGGATATCAGAAATTATTAGGATTGATTGTAAAAAGCAAAAGAACATGAATTAGTTACTTGTTTTTCAGTAATGGAGAATAGGTTGAGGCTTTGGAGATGCTCCATCTTCTGAATCTCTGCTTTCCTACTGTCTTCTTCATCAAACACGCAAGGCTCCTTCCATGGCAAGCTGTATGTAGGGTTTCACCGTTGTCAGTGGCTACCTCCCATCCTCTCAGTGAAAATGTTCCTATGCTCTGTCACAGCATATGGCTAATCAGCTGTCGGTTCTCGGTCAGGCCGGAATAGAATCCATTGATTCTTTTGCGTCTGTCACTAACGCCCCGCCTGCTAGGAGTTTGAAGCACGTCACAGTCATTCAATCATTGAATCCTACTCAGAATACCACAGACAAGGTTTAGACCTTCCGGATTCTCTTGAATGCCGCCATCAGTTCTAGCTTATACCACGAAGATTCTGGTTAAGGAATCCAAGAGATATCTACTCAATATAAGGTAGAACGGAGGTGGTTGTCAGGCACACGTTCATAGTTGAGAATATGATGAGTGTCACGGATCATCACATTCATCCGAGTTAAGAACAAGTGATATCTTAGAATGGAAGCAAGCATGATTGAATAAGAAACAGTAGTAATTGCATTAATCCATCAAGACACAGCAGAGCTCCTCACCCCCAACCATGGGGTTTAGAGACTCATGTCGTGGAAAGTACACAAAGAAACGTGTAAAATGTCATGAGGTACAGATACAATGTCAAAAGATCCTATTAATAGTAAACTAGTATCCTAAGGTTTACAGAAATGAGTAAATGACATAAAAATCCACTTCCGAGCCCCCTTGGTGTGTGCTTGGGCTGAGCATTGAAGCATTTTCGTGTAGAGACCTTTTCTGGAGTTAAACGCCAGCTTTCATGCCAGTTTGGGCGTTTAACTCCAAGTTTTATGCCAGTTCCAGCGTTTAACGCTGGAATTCCTGAGGGTGACTTTGAACGCCGGTTTGAGCCATCAAATCTTGGGCAAAGTATGGACTATCATATATTGATGGAAAGCCCAGGATGTCTACTTTCCAACGCCGTTAAGAGCGCGCCAATTGGGCTTCTATAGCTCCAGAAAATCCACTTCGAGTGCAGGGAGGTCAGAATCCAACAGCATCTGCAGTCCTTTTCAGTCTCTGAATCAGATTTTTGCTCAGAACCTTCAATTTCAGTCAGAAAATACCTGAAATCACAGAAAAACACACAAACTCATAGTAAAGTCCAGAAAAGTGAATTTTACTAAAAACTAATAAAAATATACTAAAAACTAACTAAAAGATACTAAAAACATACTAAAAACAATGCCAAAAAGGGTACAAATTATTCGCTCATCACTTGCTTCATACCAACAATCTCCGTGGGATCGACCCTTACTCGCGTAAGGTTTATTACTTGGACGACCCAGTGCACTTGCTGGTTAGTTGTGCGAAGTTGTGATAAAGAGTTGAGATTGCAATTGAGCGTACCATGTTGATAGTGCCATTGATGATCACAATTTCGTGCACCACGTGCGTACGCGCGGACGCCCTTATTTCAAACATTTCTTTCCTTCTCCTCCTTCCATTTCTTTCCTTCTCCTTTCTTCTTCCCCCCTTCTGCCCTTCATCTAACACTTCCAAACACCACTTATAACCATTTAGTTAGTTAGTTACTTAGTTTAGTTTTCATTTCATTTCCCCTTTCATTATAAGTGTTGGATTACTAATTCTGTTTACTATACATTGCTGCTTACCATTAACTACATGCCATTCTAGCATGCTTGTTTTTGGATGATCATCGTTGGACTCTTTAATTGAGATTATAATTTGCTACTTGGTTTTGACTCTTTCATGCATCATTTTGCGAATACCAAGTGATGAGAATTGCCTTTGAGCTTGTAACGCTTCTTGAATTACATGATTTGGCCACCATGTGATTTGAGCCTTATTTTGTGATTAGGCAACTTCTTGATGGATGATGATGTGCATTTACCTTAATGCATTGTGCTTCTTGTTCATATGCATCCATATGTTTATAGCTTGAATGCTCTCATGCTTCTTTAATACTTGTTTTACCTTACAAGTTTACTTAAAGCATCTCAAGCACACTAGGATAAAGTAAGGTGTATACTTCTTTTGTGACATCACTTTTTATGTTAACGTGCATTCTAAACCGCACAATTTAGAATTCACACACTTATTTGTCATTAATGTCACACTAATTCACTCACTCAATTCTAGTGATTTACCTCATTCCAACAATGTATGCTTCCTTGCTTTTGTTTTCTCATCTTATGGTGTTATATTTTTGTTTTTCATGATATGATGCACCACAAGCAAAAATGGAAGCGGAAGAAAGAACACCAGCACCGGTTGACCTACCAGCTGAAGGTAGCAATCCAGAGATTCGCCGTACCCCCTTGCTCATCTTTGAATGCACCGAGGACGGTGCAAACTTTTAAGTGTGGGGAGGTCATCCGATCGGTCGGCGATTTTGGGTGACAAATTTCTAATTCCAATACTTTTGCACTTCATTTTAGGGTTTTAGGATTTTTACTTGCATTTTCCTATTTTTGCATACATATACAAAATAAGCTTAGTCAAAATAATGAGATTTTTCAAGATTTCTATCTATAGGACATCTCAATTGATTTGAGTAAAAAATTTTCATAGAACTTGCTTGAATTATATATATTGTGGATCATGTTTTTGTGCTAAGAACACAAGCGAGTTTTGAACCTAATGGTGTGGTTACATCTTATAACCACTTATTTCCCTTCTTGTGTGCATTATTCTCTTTCTATAATTGTAATCTTTGATTTGTTTGATTCTTTATGTCCATTATTTTGTGTATACATGCATTTATATGATTGAGGCCATCATTTCATTTAGCTCACTCACCCAAATAGCCTACCTTGTATCTTCCATTGTTAGCCAATTTGAGCCTATGATTAACCCACTTCGTTCTTAATTTAGCACATTACAAGCCTTAAAGTGGAAAACAATAAAAGTCCTTAATTTGGATCTTTGATTAGCTTAGGCTAGTGTGTGTGAGTATCATTCAAGTGTAGGAACCTTGGGACATCGGGGGAGTAAAAGGGTAATTTTGTATTTTTGTTGGAAATATTGGGAATTGTGTACATACTCATGTATTGATCAAATGTAAAACCTTACGCATTGATGTTCTTGTATATAGAAAGAAAAAAATGAGGAAAAAAAAAGAAAAAAAGGAAAAATAATATGGAAAAGAAAAAAAATAGAAAAAGAAAGAAAAAGAAGAAAAAGAAACAAATAAAAAGGGGACAAAATGCCCCAAACCAAAGTGTAGCTCAATAAAATCGATGCATAAGTGTTGTGAAATGAAAAGGGATGCATGAGTATGTGAAAAAGTGTGAAAATGGGTAGTTAGGTTAGAACTTAATTGTATAGGATGTCATAGGTTAGGTGGGAAGTCTAAGCGTATCAAAGATTTAAATCTCAAGCTCACTTAACCAAATATACATCCTACCTTGACCCTGACCCCATTACAACCTAAAGAAAAGACCTCATGATAATTGTATGCATGCATGAAATAAATGTTGATTGTTAGATGGAAAACAAATCTTGGAAAGCATGATTAGGGGAGAATTGAGAGAATCAACCCTAAACACTTGAGCGAATATAGTGCAAACACATCCGGTGAGGGTTTGATGCTCAATTACATGTCTCCACCTATGATCATCTCCTTTCATGCAAGTTTGTAAAAATATTTAATAACCCAATTCAATTGTGGATTAGACTTGCTAGTCCTTAGCCCTTGTGCATATATGCTTCTTGGGAATTGATTTATTTTGACCAAGCAATTGAATTCATTTAGATAGTTGCATATAGGTAGATTGCATTTAGTTAGTTCCCATTGAATAAATGCCATACCCTTACTTCGTTATTGGTTTAAGCATGAGGACATGCTTGGTTTAAGTGTGGGGAGGATGATAAACCGCATTTGTAGGGTTTATCTTGTATTGATTTTAGGAGATTTTAATACCTTTTATCCACATTTATTCAATGAATTAGCATGATTTTGTGATTGTCTCCTTATTTGTGCTTAGAGGTGAAAACATGCTTTTTAGGCCTTTAACTTGATGATTTTAATCTCACTTTGATTCCACTAGATGCCATGATGTGTTTGTTAGTGATTTCAGGTTGAAAACGCTAGGAATGGATCAAAGGAGTGAAGAGGAAAGCATGCAAAGTGGAGAAATCATGAAAAGCCAAAGAATTGAACTCGCCCATGGACGCGCGCGCACACCTGGCGCTTACGCGCATCTTGCGAAATGGCCCATGGACGCGTACGCGTGCTGTGCGTGTATGCGTCGATGCTGATACTTAATTTTTAATTGAATTCGCACCCAACAAATTCTCAAGAGTTGTGGGGCCCAATCCCAACCAACTTTGGCGCCTAAACTGCTATTTAAAGCCAAGGATTGAAGAGCAAAGGGAGACTATACTCTTAATCATTCATACACATTAGGATTAGTTTAGAGTTAGTTTTAGAGAAAGAAGCTCTCACTTCTCTCTAGGATTAGGATTAGGGTTAGGTTTAGTTCTTACATCTAGATTTTAATTCATCTTCTTCTACTTCTATCCTCTCAATTCCTTGTTATTACATTCATTCTTCTTCCATTCTTTTGTTGTAATCTCTTTTATGTTGTTTTTGTATTTTGTTGTAGATCTACTATTATTTCTTCCATTTTCTTTCAATTCAATTAGAGGTCATTCATAATAATTGTGTTCTTTTTTATTGTTGTTGTTAATTCCTTTCAATAATTGTTGTTAGATCTCATTCTTGTTGTTGATTTACTATGCTTTCCTTTTGTGCCTTCCAAGTGTTTGATAAAATGCTTGATTGGATTTTAAAGTAGAATTTTATGCTCTTGGCTTGGAAAGGTAACTTAGGAACTCTTGAGTTACTAATGTCCAAGTGAATGATGATTGGGAGCCATTGACTCTAGTTCTCACTAATTGAATTAGTGGAGAGTTAGGACCTATGGACTAGGATTGATATAGCTCATTTGACTTTCCTTTACTAGTTAGAGGATGACTTAATGGGATTAATCCTTGCCAATTCTCATATTATGATTAGTAATTAGGATAGAGATCCTTGACCACCAACCCTTGCCAAGATCTTTTTAGCCATTAGTTTACTTTTTGCCATTTATCTTTCATGTTTCTTATTAAAACCCCAAAAATAACTCATAACCAATAACAAGACACTTCATTACAATTCCTAGGGAGAACGACCTGAGGTTCCAATACTTCGGTTTAAAATTTTAGTGGTTTGTTACTTGTGACAACCAAAGTTTTGTATGAAAGGATTATTGATTGGTTTAGAAACTATAGTTGCAACGAGAATTCATTTGTGAATTCTAGACCATCAAAAACCCAATCATCACACGCATGACTACTTCTATGGCAAGCTATATGTTGGTGGATCACCGT
Organism: Arachis stenosperma; assembly: GCF_014773155.1. Classification (NCBI taxonomy): domain Eukaryota; kingdom Viridiplantae; phylum Streptophyta; class Magnoliopsida; order Fabales; family Fabaceae; genus Arachis; species Arachis stenosperma. Next base: position 32,258,057 of record NC_080382.1, on the reverse strand, counting down.
TGTCAATGGCTACCATCCGTCCTCTCAATGAAAATGGTCCTGGTACGGTTTTTGCACGGCTAATCATCTCTCGGTTCTCACTTATGTCGAAATAGGATCTCTCTATCCTTTTGCACACTGTCACTGCACCCAATATTCGTGAGTTTGAAGCTCGTCACAGTCATCACGTCCCAGATCCTACTCGAAATACCACAGATAAGGTTTAGACTTTTCGGATCTCAAAAATGCTGCCAATTGGTTCTAGCCTCTACCACGAAGGTTCTGATCTCACGAGTTTAAATGTTCTGTTGTTAGGAGATGCAAGTCAAACTCGTGGATTAGAATCCCAAGAGATACGCACTCAAGCTGTCGCCCAATGACTACGTTGAGCTCAGATAGAACGGAAGTGGTTGTCAGGCACGCGTTCATAAATTTGAGAATGATAATGAGTGTCACGGATCATTACATTCTTCGTATTGAAGTTCGAGTGAGTATCTTAGAACAGAAACAAGTGTGATTGAATAGAAAACAGTAGTAATTGCATTAATCCATTGAAACACAGCAGAGCTCCTCACCCCCACCTATGGAGTTTAGAGACTCATGCCGTAGATGATACAATAAGAGATGTAATATGTCATAAGTTACAAAATGAATCCCTAAAAGTAGTTTTTATACTAAACTAGTAACTTAGGTTTACAAAAAATGAGTAACTAAGTGCAGATAATGTAGTAATCTACTTTCGGGGCCCACTTGGAGAGTGTTTGGGCTGAGCTTCTAAGCTTCCACGAGCATATGCCTCAAATTGGAGTTAAATGCCACCCTGCGTGCCAAAATGGGCGTTTAACGCCAAGAAATATGCCAGTTCTGGCGTTTTACGCCAGAAAAGAGTTTCTGGCTGGCGTTTAACGCCAGTTTGGGCTATCAAATCTCGGGCAAAGTATGGAATATTATTCATTGCTGGAAAGCCCAAGATATCTACTTTCCAACGCAATTAAGAGAGCGCCAATTGGGCTTCTATAGCGCTAGAAAATCCACTTTGAGTGCAGGAGGGTCAGAATCCAACAGCATCTACAGTCCTTTTTCAGCCTCTGAATTAGATTTTTGCTCAGGTCCCTCAATTTCAGCCAGAAAATATCTGAAATTACAGAAAAATACACAAACTCATAGTGAAGTTCAAAAATGTGATTTTTGAATAAAAATTAATAAAAATATAATAAAAAGTGAATGAAACATGCTAAAAACTATATGAAAACACTACCAAAAAGCGTATAAAATATCCGCTCATCAGTGCTCACACCATGCCGTGCGTACGCACACAAGGTAATTTTCACAATTCTAGAATTGAGTCCCCTTGAATACATTGGAGGTAACGTTGGTGAGCCAATTTGGCCACCAATGTTGCACCCTCTTCTTCCTTCCATGTCAATTCTTCAACTTCCTTCCATGCCTTTCTTCACCTATCATCAAGCAATACATTCATCAAAGCCTTGCTAATATCATAAGAGATTGCATCATTCTTAGCACACAAGTAATTATGGCATAAATCTCATGAAAAAATATCAAATTAACTATGTTTGAATGCATCAATGTTTGCATGAACTTTTAATCCAAATACTTACTTATTGCTTAAGAAAGTGCATAAAACTAATAAAAACAAAAGAAAAAGGCTAGTGAACTAGCTTAAGATGGCTTGGCATCACAACACCAAACTTAAATCTTGCTTGTCCCCAAGCAAGTAGTGAATCATGAGACAAATAAATGAAAACAGAAGGCAATACATGTCCTTATTAGAGAGTAATTGAATTTGATCAATGGGGTTTCATGTAGGAAGTGCTGCAGCTCAACCTTTTATTAGTTTTCAAGTGTGGAATGTCACTTAAGTAGTAACCAAGATGCTACTGTGAAACCTTATTATTCACTCATCCTTGATATTCTATTTCTTTGTTTTTCTTTTTCTGAGAACTTATTCTTTAATTATAGCAGCTAAGTGTTCTATTTTTGAGGCAACTCTTTAAAGTAGGTTTTTAGTCAACACTCCCGAACCAGTTGGTTCAAGGTGCTAAGTGTTGAAACACTCCTAAGGACTTAATCACCCAAGTCTCTCCTCAACACATATTCACTACAGGCACATGGTTTGTTATTCATTCTTAAGACCTTGGTGTCCAACACCTCTTTGGGTTGCTAAATATTTTGTGACAAGGTTGCTCTTGATTGTGAATTTTCAGTTGACAATCCCGGGTTAGTTAACCCAAGTTGTCAAGTGATGAAGCACTCCTAAGAACTTACTCATTCAAGCATATCCTTGCACAAAAACACCACAGACACATGCCTTAAGGCTCAAACTATTGGTGCCTAGCTTGTTATTCTTTGTTTCTTTCATTTTTTGTTCTTTCTTTCTTACAAGGATGTGTATTCACTAAGGTTTTTACATATAGCAGCCAAAATCACACTACAAAGAGACATTCTTCCTTTCATACTTTATTAGTGAGCTAGATACACAATCAGCCATATATACCACCACTTAGACTAGCACACTTGATTGAAAATTAAAGAAATTGAACAACAAACTTCAAATGTATTAAAGGTAAAGTGAAAGCATGTTCTTTCTTATTGATGAGCAAAGAGCAACACCAACTTTCAATTCTTTGGTTGCTTTCCTTTGCTTGATTCCCCCTTTTTCTTCTGCTCTTGCTTCTTTTTACTTCATCTTTCTTTGAGCTGTTCTTTAGTTCCATACTTCTCTTCATCCCATAGTCCAGCATCTTTCAACATTTGCTTCATCCTTTCTTTATTTCTTCTACCTCTTTTCAATTGTGTGTCCTTTGGTTGAGTGACCCTTTCATAAGGTGGGATTTCTTGATTCATGACAGGTATGCTAGCCACTAGATAGCTAAGTTGTGCTTGAGTATCCACATTATATTCCATTCGATCTATATGCCTAGCTTCTCCAACTGTATGGTATACTGATGAGCGGATAATTTGTACGCTTTTTGGCATTGTTTTTAGTATGTTTTTAGTAGTTTTAGTTGAGTTCTTAGTATATTTTTATTAGTTTTTAGTTAAAATTCACTTTTCTGGACTTTACTATGAGTTTGTGTGTTTTTCTGTGATTTCAGGTATTTTCTGGCTGAAATTGAGGGATCTGAGCAAAAATCTGATCCAGAGGCTCAAAAGGACTGCAGATGCTGTTGGATTCTGACCTCCCTGCACTCGAAGTGGATTTTCTGGAGCTACAGAAACCCAATTGGCGCGCTCTCAACGGCGTTGGAAAGTAGACATCCTGGGCTTTACAGCAATATATAATAGTCCATACTTTGTCTAAGATTTGATGGCCCAAACCGGCGTTCAAAGTCACCCTCAGAATTCCCAGCGTTAAACGCCGGAACTGGCACCTAATTGGGAGTTAAACGCCCAAACTGGCATAAAAGCTGGAGTTAAACGCCAAGAAGAGTCTCTACACGAAAAATGCTTCATTGCTCAGCCCAAGCACACACCAAGTGGGCCCGGAAGTGGATTTTTATGTCATTTACTCATCTCTGTACACCCTAAGTTACTAGTTTTCTTTAAGTAGGACCTTTTACTATTGTATTTTCATCTTTGGACATCTAGTTCTTAGATCAGATCTTGGTTCTTCTGGTTCCCTCTCTAGGGGCCGAAACCAATGATCACTTTTGCTCTTATGTATTTTCAACGGTGGAGTTTCTACACACCATAGATTAAGGTGTGGAGCTCTGCTGTACCTCGAGTATTAATGCAATTACTATTGTTCTTCCATTCAATTCCGCTTGTTCTTTATCCAAGATATCGCTTGTTCTTCAACATGATGAAGGTGATGATTGACGCCCATCACCATTCTCACTCATGAACAAGGTGACTGACAACCATTCTTGTTCTACAAGCATCTGAGGCTTAGTGAATATCTCTTGGATTTCTGATTGCATGATGCATGGTTGATCGCCTGACAACCGAGTGCTCGCCTGACAAACGAGCCAGCCATTCCGTGAGATCAGAGTCTTCGTGGTATAGGCAAGAACTGATGGCGGCATTCAAGAGAATCCGGAAGGTCTAACCTTGTCTGTGGTATTCTGAGTAGGATTCAATGATTGAATGACTGTGACGTGCTTCAAACCTGTAACCTACTGGGCGTTAGTGACAGACGCAAAAGAGTGATTCTATTCCGGTAGGGGAGGGAACCAAACCGGTGATTGGCAGCACTGTGACAGAGTGTGTGCATTAGCTTTCACTGCGCGGATGGGAGGTAGCTGCTGACAACAGTGAAACCCTACACGAGCTTGCCATGGAAAGGAGTAAGAAGGATTGGATGAAGGCATTAGGAAAGCAGAGAGACGGAAGGGAAGGCATCTTCATACACTTGTCTGAAGCTCTTACACCAATGATATACATAAGTATCACTATCTTTATCTTTGTGTTATTTTCATTCATCATCTATACCCATTTGAGTCTGCCTGACTGAGATTTACAAGGTGACCATAGCTTGCTTCATACCACCAATCTCCGTGGGATCGACCCTTACTCGCATAAGGTATTACTTGGACGACCCAGTGCACTTGCTGGTTAGTTGTGCGAAGTTGTAGTGATCACAATTTCGTGCACCAAGTTTTTGGCGCCGTTGCCGGGGATTGTTCTTGTGTATGAACAACTGACGGTTCATCTTGTTGCTTAGATTAGGTATTTTTCTTCAGAGTTCTTTAAGGATGAATTCTAGTGTTTCAAGGTGATGTTCTTATCATCACCAAAGCTGATTGATTTTCATCAATTTAGCTCTTGAATGCAATGTCCTGCTGAAGCTTTGCCGGCCATGTCTAATTCCTTTAGACTAAAGCTTTAGACTAACATTGCATGATTCCTGGAATTCTCATTAAGAATTTTTGATACCTTTATTTTCCTTTTCACTTAATTTTCGAAAAAGCCAAAAAAAATTTACAAAATCATAAAAACCAAAAATATTTTTTGTTTGAGTCTAGAATCTCATCTTAAGTTTGGTGTCAATTGCATGTTTCTGTTTTTCTTGCATTTTTCGAATTTATGCATGTGTCTTAATTAATCTTCAAGTTGTTCTTGATGATTTCCTTGTTTTGATCTTTGAATTCTATTGACTTGAGTGTTTTGTTGTTTCTCATATGCATTCTCATTCTGTTAGTGTCAGTAGTATACAAACTGCTAAGTTTGGTGTCTTGCATGCATTGTTATTTGATTTTAGTTGCATTTTGATTATTCCTTATTATTAAAAATCCAAAAATATTTTTAATTTGTGTCTTTTCAAGTCAATAATACAGAGAATTGAAGATTCAGAACATACTGCAGAGGAATCACACAGAAAAAGCTGGGCATTCAAAAATGCCCAGTGAAGAAGACAGACTGGCGTTTAAACGCCAGCCAGGGTGCCTGGCTGGGCGTTTAACGCCCAAAAGGGTAGTAGTTTGGGCGTTAAACGCCAGAATGTGCACCATTCTGGGCGTTTAACGCCAGGATGGCAAAGGGGGAAGATTTTGTTTTCAAAATCAATTTTTTTTTCAAGTTTTCAAAGTTTTTCAAAATCAAATCTTTTTCAAATCATATCTTTTCAATCAAATGTTTTCAAAATTAATTTCTTTCCTTTTTCAAAGATACTTACTAACAATTAATGATTTGATTGAACATTTTTTGCCTTTTCTGTTGAGGAAGGTTTTATGTTTGAATCATATCTTTTCTTGTTAGGCAAGTCATTAATTTTTAAAATCATATCTTTTAAAATTGTTTTCAAATCATATCTTTTTAAAATTGTTTTCAAATCATATCTTTTTAAAATTGTTTTCAAATCATATCTTTTTAATCACATCTTTTTAAAACCAATCATATCTTCTTAACCACATCTTTTTCAAAATAGTTTTCAATCAAATCTTTTTGATTTCTAATTTCAAAACCTTTTTCAAAAATCACTTGATTTCTTTTCCACTTTTATTTTCGAAAATCAATTAGTGTTTTTCAAAAATGTTTTCAAAATCTTTTACTTAATTTTCGAAAATTACTTCCCTTCTTCTCACATCTTTCTATTTTTGGACTAACTTTATTCCTTAATGCAAAATTCGAACTCCATCTTCTAAGTTCGAATTTTCTACTTCTGTCTTCAATTTTTCTTCCTCTGACATCTCAAGGAATCTCTATACTGTGACATAGAGGATTCCATATTTTCTTGTTTTCTTCTCTTTCATATGAGCAAGAACAAAGACAAAGGCATTCATGTTGAAGACCTGACCGAATTCTTCAAAGAAGAAGAACATGGCAGCCGAAAACAACAATAATGCCAACAATGCAAGGAAGGTGCTGGGTGACTTCACTGCACCTACTCCTGATTTCTATGGGAGAAGCATCTCTATCCCTGCCATTGGAGCAAACAACTTTGAGCTTAAGCCTCAATTAGTTTCTCTAATGCAACAGAATTGCAAGTTCCATGGACTTCCATTGGAAGATCCTCATCAGTTCTTAGCTGAATTCTTGCAAATCTGTGACACAGTCAAGACTAATAGGGTTGACCCTGAGGTCTACAGACTGATGCTATTCCCTTTTGCTGTAAGAGACAGAGCTAGAATATGGTTGGACTCACAACCTAAAGAAAGCCTGGACTCTTGGGAAAAGCTAGTCAATGCCTTCTTGGCAAAGTTCTTTCCACCTCAAAAATTGAGTAAGCTTAGAGTGGAAGTCCAAACCTTCAGACAGAAGGATGGAGAATCCCTCTATGAAGCTTGGGAAAGATACAAACAATTAATCAGAAAATGTCCTTCAGACATGCTTTCTGAATGGAGCATCATAGGTATTTTCTATGATGGTCTCTCTTAACTATCTAAGATGTCTTTGGATAGCTCTACTGGAGGATCTCTTCATCTGAAGAAGACGCCTACAGAGGCTCAAGAACTAATTGAAATGGTTGCAAATAACCAATTCATGTACACTTCTGAAAGGAATCCTGTGAACAATGGGACTAGTCAGAAGAAAGGAGTTCTTGAGATTGATACTCTGAATGCCATATTGGCTCAGAATAAAATATTGACTCAACAAGTCAATTTGATTGCTCAAAGTCTGTCTGGAATGCAAAATGCACCAAGCAGTACTAAGGATGCTTCATCTGAAGAAGAAGCTTATGATCCTGAGAACCCTTCCATGGAAGAGGTGAATTACCTAGGAGAACCCTATGGAAACACCTATAATTCTTCATGGAGAAATCACCCAAATTTCTCATGGAAGAATCAAGAGAGACCTCAACAAGGTTTCAACAACAATAATGGTGGAAGAAATAGGCCTGGCAATAACAAGCCTTTTCCATCATCTTCTCAGCAACAGACAGAGAGTTCTAAGTAGAGTACTTCTGACTTAGCAACAATGGTCTCTGATCTAATCAAAACCACCCAAAGTTTCATGAATGAAACAAGGTCCTCCATCAGAAATTTGGAAGGACAAGTGGGACAGCTGAGCAAGAAAATTTCTGAACTCCCTCCTAGCACTCTCCCAAGTAATACAGAAGAAAATCCAAAAGGAGAGTGCAAAGCCATAACCATGGCCGAATATGGAGAGGAAAGAGAGGAGGTGGACGCCATTGAGGAAGACCCCAATGGGCGTGCACCAATCTCCTCTGAGTTCCTCAATAAGGAACAATGGGAATCTGAGGCTCAAAATGAGACCATAGAGATTCCATTGGACTTACTTCTGCCATTCATGAGCTCTGATGAGTATTCTTCCTCTGAAGAGGATGAGTATGTCACTGAAGAGCAAGTTGCTAAATACCTTGAAGCAATCATGAAGCTAAATGACAAGTTATTTGAAAATGAGACTTGGGAGGATGAACCACCTTTGCTCACCAAAGAACTGGATGACTTGTCTAGGCAGAAACTGCCTCAAAAGAGGCAGGATCCTGGGAAGTTTTCTATACCTTGTACCATAGGCACCATGACCTTCAAGAAGGCCTTGTGTGACTTAGGGTCAAGTGTAAACCTCATGCCCCTCTCTGTAATGGAGAAAGTAGGGATCTTTGAGGTACAAGCTGCAAGAATCTCATTAGAGATGGCAGACAATTCAAGAAAACAAGCTCATGGACTTGTAGAGAATGTTTTGGTGAAGATTGAAGACCATTACATCCCTACTGACTTCATAGTCCTAGAGACTGGGAAGTGCATAGATGAATCCATCATCCTTGGTAGACCCTTCCTAGCCACAGCAAAGGCTGTGATTGATGTTGATGGAGGTGAACTGATCATTCAAGTGAATGAAGAATCCTATGTGTTTAAGGCTCAAGGATATCCCTCTGTCACCATGGAGAGGAAGCTTGAAGAGCTTCCCTCAAATCAGAGACAAATAGAGCCCCCACAGTCAAACTCTAAGTTTGGTGTTGGGAGGCCACAACCAAACTCTAAAGTTTGGTGTTGAACCCCCACATTCAAACTCTAAGTTTGGTGTTGGGAGGTTTCAACATTGCTCTGATCATTTGTGAGGCTCCATGAGAGTCCTCTGTCAAGCTAATGACATTAAAGAAGCGCTTGTTGGGAGGCAACCCAATGTTTTATAGTTAACTATTTTCTTTTGTTATTTTATCTTTTTTTGTAGGTTGATGATCATAAGAAGTCACAAAAATAATGAAAAAAGCAAAAACAGGATGAAAAACAGGAAGAAAAATAGCACACCCTGGAGGAAGAAGCTGCTGGCGTTTAAACGCCAGTAAGCCTAGCAGTTGGGCGTTTAACGCCCAGTCTGGCACCATTCTGGGCGTTTAACGCCAGAAAGGGGCACCAGACTGGCGTTAAACGCCAGAAAAGGGCTACAACCTGGCGTTAAACGCCAGGAATGGGCACCAGCCCGGCGTTTAACGCCAGAAATGGCTCAAAACGTGGATTTTGATGCCATTTGGTGCAGGGATGACTTTTCCTTGACACCTCAGGATCTGTGGACCCCACAGGATCCCCACCAACCCCACCACTCTCTCTCTTCTTCTTCACCCATTCACCAATCACCTCAACATCTCTTTCTCTTCACCACTCACATCCATCCTTCATAAACCACCACTTCTCCCCCTTTTTGGCCGAACCACAAAGCCATCTCCCTCTCCTCCATTTCTTCTTCTTCTACTCTCTTCTTTCTTCTTTTGCTCGAGGACGAGCAAACCTTTTAAGTTTGGTGTGGTAAAAGCATTGCTCTTTGTTTTTCCATAACCATTTATGGCATCCAAAGCCGGTTCAACTGAGAAGGCATGACCTCAAGCCCATCACTAAGAAGAAGATGGAGCAAACAAGAGACCCTTCTCATCAAGAGATCCCTGAGATACCTCAAGGGATGCACTTTCCTCCACAAGACTATTGGGAGCAACTGAACACCTCCCTAGGAGAATTAAGTTCCAACATGGGACAACTAAGGGTGGAGCACCAAGAACACTCCATCACCCTCCATGAAATTAGAGAAGATCAAAGAATCATGAGAGAGGAGCAACAAAGACAAGGAAGAGACATTGAGGAGCTCAAGCACTCCATAGGATCTTCAAGAAGAAGAAAGAACCGCCATCACTAAGGTGGACCCATTCTTTAATCTCCTTGTTCTTTATTCTTCTGTTTTTCGAATTTTAGTGCTTTATGTTTATCCATGTTTGTGTCTTATGATCATTAGTGTCTTAGTGTCTATGCCTTAAAGCTATGAATGTGAATCCATCACCTTTCTTAAATGAAAACTGTTTTTATCACAAAAGAACAAGAAGTACAGGATTTCAAATTCATCTTTAAAACTAGCTTAATTAGTTTGATGTGGTGGCAATGCTTTTGTTTTCTGAATGTATGCTTGAACAGTGCATATGTCTTTTGAATTTGTGGTTCATGAATGTTAAAATTGTTGGCTCTTGAAAGAATGATGAAAAAGGAGACATGTTACTGAGGATCTGAAAAATCATAAAAATGATTCTTGAAGCAAGAAAAAGCAGTGAATACAAAAAAAAAAGGGAGAAAAAGAAGGAGAAAAACGAAAAAAAAAGGGGAGAAAAAGAAAGAAAGAAATAAAGTTGTGATCCAAGGCAATAAGAGTGTGCTTAAGAACCCTGGACACCTCTAATTGGGGACTTTAGCAAAGCTGAGTCACAATCTGAAAAGGTTCACCCAATTATGTGTCTGTGGCATGTATGTATCCGGTGGTAATACTGGAAGACAGAGTGCTTTGGGCCACAGCCAAGACTCAATAAGTAGCTGTGTTCAAGAATCATCATACTTAACTAGGAGAATCAATAACACTATCTGGATTCTGAGTTCCTAAAGAAGCCAATCATTCTGAATTTCAAAGGATAAAGTGAGATGCCAAAACTGTTCGGAGGCAAAAAGCTACTAGTCCCGCTCATCTAATTTGGAGCTTAGTTTCATTGATAATTTGGAGTCTATAGTATATTCTCTTCTTTTTATCTTATTTGATTTTCAGTTGCTTGGGGACAAGCAACAATTTATGTTTGGTGTTGTGATGAGCGGATAATTTGTACGCTTTTTGGCATTGTTTTTAGTATGTTTTTAGTAGTTTTAGTTGAGTTCTTAGTATATTTTTATTAGTTTTTAGTTAAAATTCACTTTTCTGGACTTTACTATGAGTTTGTGTGTTTTTCTGTGATTTCAGGTATTTTCTGGCTGAAATTGAGGGATCTGAGCAAAAATCTGATCCAGAGGCTCAAAAGGACTGCAGATGCTGTTGGATTCTGACCTCCCTGCACTCGAAGTGGATTTTCTGGAGCTACAGAAGCCCAATTGGCGCGCTCTCAACGGCGTTGGAAAGTAGACATCCTGGGCTTTCCAGCAATATATAATAGTTCATACTTTGCCCAAGATTTGATGGCCCAAACCGGCGTTCAAAGTCACCCTCAGAATTCCCAGCGTTAAACGCCGGAACTGGCACCTAATTGGGAGTTAAACGCCCAAACTGGCATAAAAGCTGGAGTTAAACGCCAAGAAGAGTCTCTACACGAAAAATGCTTCATTGCTCAGCCCAAGCACACACCAAGTGGGCCCGAAAGTGGATTTTTATGTCATTTACTCATCTCTGTACACCCTAGGTTACTAGTTTTCTATAAGTAGGACCTTTTACTATTGTATTTTCATCTTTGGACATCTAGTTCTTAGATCAGATCTTGGTTCTTCTGGTTCCCTCTCTAGGGGCCGAAACCAATGATCACTTTTGCTCTTATGTATTTTCAACGGTGGAGTTTCTACACACCATAGATTAAGGTGTGGAGCTCTGCTGTACCTCGAGTATTAATGCAATTACTATTGTTCTTCCATTCAATTCCGCTTGTTCTTTATCCAAGATATCGCTTGTTCTTCAACATGATGAAGGTGATGATTGACGCCCATCACCATTCTCACTCATGAACAAGGTGACTGACAACCATTCTTGTTCTACAAGCATCTGAGGCTTAGTGAATATCTCTTGGATTTCTGATTGCATGATGCATGGTTGATCGCCTGACAACCGAGTGCTCGCCTGACAAACGAGCCAGCCATTCTGTGAGATCAGAGTCTTCGTGGTATAGGCAAGAACTGATGGCGGCATTCAAGAGAATCCGGAAGGTCTAACCTTGTCTGTGGTATTCTGAGTAGGATTCAATGATTGAATGACTGTGACGTGCTTCAAACCTGTAACCTACTGGGCGTTAGTGACAGACGCAAAAGAGTGATTCTATTCCGGTAGGGGAGGGAACCAAACCGGTGATTGGCAGCACTGTGACAGAGTGTGTGCATTAGCTTTCACTGCGCGGATGGGAGGTAGCTGCTGACAACAGTGAAACCCTACACGAGCTTGCCATGGAAAGGAGTAAGAAGGATTGGATGAAGGCATTAGGAAAGCAGAGAGACGGAAGGGAAGGCATCTTCATACACTTGTCTGAAGCTCTTACACCAATGATATACATAAGTATCACTATCTTTATCTTTGTGTTATTTTCATTCATCATCTATACCCATTTGAGTCTGCCTGACTGAGATTTACAAGGTGACCATAGCTTGCTTCATACCACCAATCTCCGTGGGATCGACCCTTACTCGCGTAAGGTATTACTTGGACGACCCAGTGCACTTGCTGGTTAGTTGTGCGAAGTTGTAGTGATCACAATTTCGTGCACCATATACATTCTTCCAATTGTACATGTTCAGGATGTAATTTTGTTGCTCAGCTTGTTGTTCAGACAATTTATTAAAAGATTCCTGGAACTGGGCAGATTGTTCTCTTTGTGAATCCAAAAATCTTGCTTGGAAATCTCTTTGTTGGTCTAACATCCTCAGTTGGAGCTCCTCCTGATTTTCTTGCCTTCTCATGTAGTGTAACTGGAATTCTTCTTGTTTTTCTTGAGCTTTTGTGTATTGTTGGGATAGCCTTTCAATAGCATCTTCTATTTGGCTCATCTTCATGCTGGTTTGTGCTAGAATTTGTTGCTCTTCTTGTTGTTCTTCCTCCTGTTGCTCTTCTTCCTATGGTTCTTCCCTTCTTTGCCTTCTTTGTGGTCTTCAACGCTGTTAGACAACTGTAACATTCATCATTCTTTCCAAGGTCACTGGCATGCCCGTATTTAGCCAAATTAGATTTGCATCCTCTAGTGGCACCCTGGCTTTTATGCATAACTGCATGATGGTGCTTGGGTAGTGGAACCAAGCTTTAGCAAAACTTTTCTCAGAGATCTTTTGAATGTCCTTTGCAATGATCTCATAGACTTTTATCTCCCCTCCTACCACAATGCAGTGCAGCATGGTGGCCTTTTTTTGTTAACTTCTGAGGTGTTTACAATGCCCAAGATTGATCTCCTTATAAGTTCATACCACCCTTTTGCCTCAAGGGTGAGATCCCCTCTTCTCAGATGTTTGTTCCCTCCATGAACGTCCCTCTTCTAGTTAGTATGAATCACACAGATATCACTAGTAATTTGATCATAGTCCAGATTGCCATTTATTCTTTCCTGGTAACCAGGTTTGTCAAAGTGTGCTACTCTCAGGCCTAAGACCTTCATGATGGTCTTCGGGCTAAAATGGTTGTGTCAAGCCTCACTATATTGGCATAAAACTCTTTTATAATGCTAGCATTGATTCTGGTGAATGGGTTAGTGAGGGCCTCCCATTTTCTTTTCATGGTCTTCTCTCGAATTTCTGGACATTCATCTTTGGGTAGCTGGAAAGGAATCTCTGGAAGTATCCTTTTGGGTGTCATCTATTCAAGTTGAATTTGGTGGAATAGTAATTTAAACTTCCATCTGTCATATTCGTTTTCACTTTCCTCAATAATAGGTTCCTTCCTTCTTCTTCTTTTGAAGCTTGAGGAAGATGCCATAGTTGCCTTAATATTGGTCGACTAGAAGAAAGAGGACTAGTGATGACGATTGGCTAGTGTAGTGCAATTTAGGATGAAAAGGTGGCTTGAGAATGAGTGAGGTTATGAACTCAAATGGGTCAAGAATGGTTTGAGGCACAAGAGGGCACAGTTGTGACTTTAAAGTTCAAGGGTACAAGACCGAATTTATGAGTGCAAGAGGGTGAAGAATTGAGATATGAGGCACGATCCACTTAAGGTCATATATAGCAAACACTGATGAAGACTGGATGGTTAAGATACTTTGTAAAAGGGTGAGAATGAATGGTGTGCATGTGAAGTTGAATAAGGACAAAGATTGCCTCTTTATTGGGCATGTGGGGTCGATTCTCTAGGTGATTCTCCCAATAATGTGTAGATTTGTCTTCTCAAGGAGTAACTTCCCATGCCATGTGACCCACTTTCCATTCTTCATGCTAGCCGTACCTGTCCCACCTTGTCCATTCCATCCATCTTCTCTTTCCTATGCCTAAATAAGACAAAATTGAATTAAAGAGAAGTGGCGGTAAAGCTATGACAAGAAAATAATTCTAAGTATTCCTCATGACACATCAATCAACCCTGACTCCTTTAAGTACTTATATAGCCTTAGTGGACACCAAACTTAATGTTTGGCAGTATGGCTCAATGAATTAAGTCCACCAAGTAGTTCACATGAAAATCAATGAAACTCTTATCATTGTTGATTTATGCATCATGAGGACACCCTTTTCTATGATGACGAAATAAAAAGTAACTAAAAAAACTATGCATGACATGGTTCACTTTTCATGAAATTTCTGCTTGAGAACAAATTGACATTTCTTGACTTACAGCCTATGTCACACACAAAACTGAATGTTTGGTCATATACTTCAAGAAAATTAATGAGTATATGTTCTAAGATGGCTACATGATCATTATGCTTTAGAAAGCCATTCTAGAGTGCCCTTAGGCACACCAAACTTAGAGATCAAGCATATGCTAAATGTTTGCTGCAAGTGTCAAATTTATTCATAAAAGCTCAACTTCATGCTAAGCAACCATTGATTATTGATATTAAAACAGTAAAGACAGGAATTCTAAGCATGGGTTGCCTCCTATGGAGCGCTTCTTTAGCGTCATTAGCTTGACGATTGGTCTCTGTCAGGGGTGTTATAGTGCTTCAGGTCCTCTCCTCGCACAATGAAGTTATCTCCACTTGCTTTCTTGATGATTTCTACATGCTCCAAGGAGAGTATCTTTCTGATTGTGTATACTGGAGGTAACTGAGATGGAATGGCAGGAAGATCAGGTGGAAGTAGTGGAAAATGGATTGATATCTCCTTGTCCCTTGGGGAAAAGTCCTCTGTGAGAATCTTTTTATTTTTCCACCTCCTTGGAATCTTCTTCTCCATTCTCTTCTCTCCTTTAAGTAATGCTTCAGCTAAACTTGTGTCAGAAGGATCCTTCTTTCTTGTCTCAAGTGAGGGTTGTGACTCTAACTCCTCCTTAATATCCTCAGTCTGTAACATCACCTTTACTTCTTTCTTCTCTTTCCGACATGACTTTAGATTCCCTAGGGCTGATTCATTGGGTGCTTCTTTCAGGTTAGTATCACCAAATTTGTCTTTCATGCAGTCCTTCTCCTGATATAGATCATGTGATGATTAGAAGACATGGAAGGTGAGTTGCTCATCATGTATTCTCAATATTAACTAGCCTTGCTCCACATCTATAAGTACTCTGGCAGCGGCTAGGAATGGTCTCCCTAGAATGATTGAATGAAGGTAGCTTTCTTCCATTTCAAGAATAACAAAATCTGCAGGTAAGAAGTACTTTCCGACCTTCACCAGTATATTTTCAACCACTCCTAGTGCTTGTTTCTGGGTCTTGTCAGCCAACTGAAGAATCACATATGTGGGTTTCAACTCATTAATTTTCAGCTTCTTCATGAGAGATAGAGGCATTACATTGATGCTTGCTCCTAGATCGCAAAACCCTCTATCAATCATTGTCTCTCCTATTGCACAAGGGATGTGAAAACTCCCTGCATCCTTCTTCTTTGTAGGCAAGTCCTTCTGTATGATGGCACTACATTCCTTATTCATTACCACTGTTTGTTCTCCCTTCAGGGTGCTCTTCTTGGTCAGCAGCTCCTTCATACATTTAATGTATGTAGGCATCTGCTACAGGGTCTCAAGGAAGGGAATGGTGACATGAACACACTTAAATATATCCAGGAATCTAGTGTATGATCTCTCCTTCTCACCTCCCCTGAGTCTCTGGGGGAATGGTGCTTGTGGCAAATGAGGGTTAAGGACCTCTTTCTCTTTTGGTTCCTTCCTCCGTTCAGGGCTAGTCATTTGTTCTGTCTCCCTTACATTTTTCCTTGACTATCCTGTATCATGCTCTGGGTGCCTGTAGCATTCTTCCTCCAGGACCTCTTTACTGCTTAGATTGATTGTCTTGCATTCTTCCTACCTTACCTTCTTGGTCTCTTCTCTTGGATTCTTTTCAGTATCACTTGGGAAGCTGTCAGTGGACTTTGGAAATTGTTGAGATAGGTACTCCATTTGGGACTCAAGCTTCTTAATGGTTTCTCCTCGACTTTTCATACTAGTCCTCACTTCTTCCTTGAATGTTCTATTATCTTGGACCTCCTTGCAAATGTTTTCAAGCATGGCTTCAATCCTAGATAGCCTATTGATGAGCGGATAATTTATACGCTTTTTTGCATTGTTTTTAGGTAGTTTTTAGTATGATCTAGCTACTTTTAGGGATGTTTTTATTAGTTTTCATGCAAAATTCACATTTCTGGACTTTACTATGAGTTTGTGTGATTTTTTATGATTTCAAGTATTTTCTGGCTGAAATTGAGGGACCTGAGCAAAAATCTAATTCAGGCTGAAAAAGGACTGCTTATTCTGTTGGATTCTAAACTCCCTGCACTCGAAATAGATTTTCTGGAGCTACAGAACTTCATATGGCGCACTCTCAACTGCAATGGAAAGTAGACATCCAGGGCTTTCCAGAAATATATAATGGTCCATACTTTGTTCGAGCCTAGACAACGAAAACTGGCGTTCAACGCCAGTTCCATGCTGCATTCTGGAGTAAAACGTCAGAAACACGTCACAAACCAGAGTTAAACGCCAAAAACACGTTACAACTTGGCGTTTAACTCCAAGAGAAGCCTCTACACGTGTAAAGCTCAAGCTCAGCCCAAGCACACACCAAGGTAGGCCCCAGAAGTGGATTTCTGCATTTAGACTTATTTCTATAAACCCTAGTAGCTAGTTTAGTATGAATAGAACTTTTTACTATTGTACTAGTGGCTAGTCTTTTGACCATTCGGTCTTTTGATCATTCAGGGGGGCTGGCCATTCGGCCATGCCTAGACCATCACTTATGTATTTTCAACGGTAGAATTTCTACACACCATAGATTAAGGGTGTGGAGCTCTGCTGTACCTCGAGTTTTAATGCAAAGTACTACTATCTTTTATTCAATTCAGCTTGTTCTTATTCTAAGATATTCGTTGCACTTCAACGTGACGAATCTGATGATCTGTGACACTCATCATCATTCTCACCTATGAACGCGTGACTGACAACCACTTCCGTTCTACCTTAGAACGAGCGTGTATCTCTTGGATTCCTTAATCAGGATCTTCATGGTATAAGCTAGAACCCTTTCGCGGCCATTCTTGAGAATTCAAAAAGTCTAAACCTTGTTTGTGGTATTCTGAGTAGGATTCAGGGATTGAATGACTGTGACGAGCTTCAAACTCGCGATTGTTGGGCGTAGTGACAGACGCAAAAGAATCAATGGATTATATTCCGACATGATCGAGAACCGACAGATGATTAGCCGTGCTGTGACAAGAGCATTTGGACCATTTTCACTGAGAGGATGGAAAGTAGCCATTGACAACGGTGATGCCCTACATACAGCTTGCCATGGAAAAGAGTATAAAGGATTGGATGAAAGCAGTAGGAAAGTAGAGATTCAGAAAGGACAAGCATCTCCATACACTTATCTAAAAGTCTCATCAATGAATTACATAAGTATCTCTATCTTTATTTTATGCTTTATTTATTATTATTTTGAAAACCTTTATAACCATTTGAATCCGCCTAACTGAGATTTACAAGATGACCGTAGCTTGCTTCATACCAACAATCTCCATGGGATCAACCCTTACTCACGTAGGGTTTATTACTTGGACGACCCAGTGCACTTGTTGGTTACTTGTGCGAAGTTGTGACAAAGTGTGATTCACGTTTGAGAGCACTACCAAGTTTTTGGCACCATTGTTGATGATCACAATTTCGTGCACCAAGTTTTTGGCGCCGTTGCCGGGGATTGTTTGAGTTTGGACAACTGACGGTTCATCTTGTTGCTCAGATTAGGTAATTTTACTTTCAAAAAGTTTTCAAAAATATTTTTTTCAAAAAAAAATTCTTTTGTTTTCGTTTTTCCAAAAATTATATTCGAAAAATACAAAAAAATTAATAAAATCATAAAAATAAAAAATATTTTGTGTCTAGTGTCAATTTTTAAGTTTGGTGTCAATTGCATGTCTTTAAAAATTTGTACATTTTTCGAAAACTCATGCATGGTGTTCTTCATGATCTTCAAGTTGTTATTGGTAAGTCTTCTTGTTTGATCTTGATATTTTCTTGTTTTGTATTTTTTGTTATTTCTCATATGCATTTTTGAATTCTTAGTGTCAAAATATGAAAAATTTCTAAGTTTGGTGTCTTGCATGTTTTTCTTTTCTTGAAATTTTTTCAAAAATAAGTCTTGATGTTCATCTTGATCTTCAAAGTGTTCTTGGTGTTCATCTTGACATTCATAGTGTTCTTGCATGCATTAAGTATTTTGATCCAAAATTTTCATGTCTTGGGTCATATTTGTGTTTTTCTCTCTCCTCATTAAAAATTTAAAAATAAAAAAATATCTTTTCCTTATTTTGCTCATAATTTTCGAAAATTTGAGTTGACTTAGTCAAAAATTTTTAAAAATTAGCTATTTCTTATAAGTCAAGTCAAATTTTCAATTTTAAAATCCTATCTTATTAAAATCTTTTTCAAAAATCAAATCTTTTTCATTTTTCTTTTATGATTTTCGAAAATTTGAAAATTTATTTTCAAAATCTTTTTCTTATCTTTATTTCAAAATTTCAAAAACTTTACTAAAAATTAATGTGATTGATTCAAAAATTTGAAGTTTGTTACTTTCTTGTTAAGAAAGGTTCAATCTTTAAATTTTAGAGTCATATCTTTTAGTTTCTTGTTAGTCAAGTAATCAATTCTAATTTTAAAAATCAAATCTTTTTCTAAAATATCTTTTTCAATCATATCTTTTTCAAAATATCTTTTTCAATCATATCTTTTTCAAAATCAATTTCAAAATCTTTTCTAACTTATTATCTTTTCAAAATTGATTTTTAAATCTTTTTCAATTAACTAATTAACTTTTTGTACATTTCTTATCTTTTTCAAAACCACCTAACTAATTTTATCTCTCTAATTTTCAAAAACTCCTCTCCCTTTTTCAAATATTCTTTTTAATTAACTAATTGTTTCAAATTTTAATTTTAATTTTATTTCTTCTCTCAAATTTCAAAAATCACTAACTGTTTTTCAAAAATAATTTTTGAATTTTAACTTTAATATTCTTCTTTTATTTTAGTTAATTTTCGAAAACTCTTCTCTCACATCTCTTTCTATTTATTTATTCATTTACTAACACTTCTCTTCATCTTAAAATTCAAACCCCCTCTTCCTCTCTGAGTTCGAATTTTCTTCTTTTCCTTCTTCAATTCTTTTCTTCTTCTACTAACATAAAAGAATCTCTCTACTATGGTAAAGAGGATCCCTATTATTATTTTCTGTTCCCTTCTTTTTCATATGAGCAGGAGCAAGGACAAGGACATTCTTGTTGAAGCAGATCCTGAACCTGAAAGGACTCTGAAAAGGAAACTAAGAGAAGCTAAACAATCCAGAGACAACCTTACAAAAATTTTCGAAAAGGAAGAGGAGATGGCAGCCGAAAATAATAATACAAGGAGGATGCTTGGTGATTATACTACACCTACTTTCAAGTTTGATGGAAGAAGCATCTCAATCCCTGCCATTGGAGCAAACAATTTTGAGCTGAAGCCTCAACTAGTTGCTCTAATGCAACAGAACTGCAAGTTTCATGGACTTCCATCAGAAGATCCCTATCAGTTTTTAACTGAGTTCTTATAGATCTGTGAGACTGTTAAGACTAATGGAGTAGATCCTAAAGTCTACAGGCTCATGCTTTTCCCTTTTGCTATAAGAGACAGAGCTAGAATATAGTTGGACTCACAACCTAAAGATAGCCTAGACTCTTGGGAGAAGCTGGTCATGGTCTTCTTGGCTAAGTTCTTTCCACCTCAAAAACTGAGAAAGCTTAGAGTGGATGTTCAGACCTTCAAACAAAAAGATGGTGAATCCCTCTATGAAGCTTGGGAAAGATACAAGCAGATGACCAAAAGATGTCCTTCTGACATGCTTTCAGAATGGACCATTTTGGATATATTCTATTATGGTCTATCTGAGTTCTCTAAGATGTCACTGGACCATTCTGTAGGTGGATCCATTCACCTAAAGAAAATTCCTGCAGAAGCTCAAAAACTCATTGACATGGTTGCAAATAACCAATTCATATACACTTCTGAGAGGAATTCTGTGAGTAATGGAACGCCTCAGAGGAAGGGAGTTCTTAAAATTGATGCTCTGAATGCCATATTGGCTCAGAACAAAATGTTGACCCAGCAAGTCAACATGATTTCTCAAAGTCTGAATGGATGGCAAAATGCATCCAACAGTACTAAAGAGGCATCTTTTGAAGAAGAAGCTTATGATCCTGAGAACCCTACAATGGCAGAGGTGAATTACATGGGTGAACCCTATGGGAACACCTATAATTCTTCATGGAGAAATCATCCAAATTTCTCATAGAAGGATCAACAAAGGCCTCAACAAGGCTTTATTATGGTGGAAGAAACAGGCTTAGCAATAGCAAGCCTTTTCCATCATCTTCTCAGCAACAGACAGAGAATTCTGAGCAGAGCCCCTCTAGCTTAGCAACATAGTCTCTGATCTATCTAAGGCCACTTTAAGTTTCATGAGTGAAACAAGGTCCTCCATTAGAAATTTGGAGGCACAAGTAGGCCAGCTGAGTAAGAAAATCACTGAAACCCCTCCTAGTACTCTCCCAAGCAATACAGAAGAGAATCCAAAAAGAGAGTGCAAGGTCATTGACATAATCACAATGGCCGAATCCAAAGAGGAGGAGAAGGACGTGAATCCCAGTGAGGAAGACCTCCTAGATGTCCTCTGAACAAAAAGGAGTTCCAAACTGAGGAACCTAATGAATCTGAGGCTCACCTAGAGACCATAGAGATTCTATTGAACCTCTTTTTACCATTCATGAGCTCTGAAAACTATTCTTCCTCTGAAGAGGATGAAGATGTAACTGAATAGCAAGTTGCTCAATATCTAGGAGCCATCATGAAGCTGAATGCCAAGTTGTTTGGTAATGAGACTTGGGAAGGTGAACCTCCCTTGCTTATTAGTGAAGTAGATACATGGGTTCAGCAAACTCTACCTCAAAAGAAACAAGATCCTGGTAAATTCCTAATATCCTGTACCATAGGCACCATGACCTTTGAGAAGGCTCTGTGTGACTTGGGGTTAGGTATAAATCTTATGCCACTCTCTATAATGGAGAAGCTGGGGATCTTTGAGGTACAAGCTGTAAGAATCTCATTAGAGATGGCAGACAAGTCAATAAAACAAGCTTATGGATTGGTAGAGGACGTGTTGGTAAAGGTTAAAGGCCTTTACATCCCTATTGATTTCATAATGTTAGACACTGGAAAGGATGAGAATGAATCTATTATTCTTGGAAGACCCTTCCTAGCCACAGCATGAGCTGTGATTGATGTTGACAGAGGAGAGCTAGTCCTTCAATTGAATAGAGACTATCTTGTGTTTAAAGCTCAAGGATCTCCCTCTACAACCATGGAGAGGAAGCATGAAAAGCTTCTCTAAATACAGAGTCAAACAAAACCCCCACAGTCAAACTCTAAGTTTGGTGTTGGGAGGCCACAACCAAACTCTAAGTTTGGTGTTGAACCCCCACATTCAAACTCTAAGTTTGGTGTTGGGAGGTCCCAACAATGCTCTGATGATCTATGAAGCTCCATGAGAGCTCACTGTCAAGCTATTGACATTAAAGAAGCGCTTATTGGGAGGCAACCCAATTTTTATTTATCTATATTTTTATTGTTCTTTTATGTTTTATTAGGTTCATGATCATGTGGAGTCACAAAACAATTGCTAAAATTAAAAATAGAATCACAAGCAGCAGTTTGGCGTTTAAACGCAAGGATTGCACCCTGAGAAAAGCTGGCGTTTAACGCCAGAAACAAGCATCAGGCTGGCGTTAAACGCCATAAACATGCTACATTTGGGCGTTTAACGCCAAAAACAAGCTTCAGTCTGGCGTTAAATACCAGGATTGCATGCAGAGGGCGTTTTACACGCCTAATTGGTGCAGGGATGGTAAATCCTTGACACCTCAGGATCTGTGGACCCCACAGGATCCCCACCTACCTCAACTCACCTTCTCTCTTCTTCACCCAATCTAATAACACTCTTCCCCATACACCCTTCACCAATCACCTCAATCACTCCTCCCCATCACCTCTTCACCACTCACATCCATCCACTCTTTCCCATAAACCCCACTTACCTTCAAATTCAAAATCTCTTTCCCACCCAAACCCACCCTAAGTGACCGATGATACCCCATTCCCTCTTCCTCCACTATATAAACCCCTCCACACTTCTTCATTTTCACAGAACACAACCCTCTCTTCTCCCTCTTGGCCGAATACACATCTCTCTCCCTCTCCTCCATATCTTCTTCTTCTTCTATTCTTTCTTTTCTTTGCTCGAGGGCGAGCAACATTCTAAGTTTAGTGTGGTAAAATCATAGCTATTTTATTTTTCCATAACCATTTATGGCACCTAAGGCCAGAGAAACCTCTAGAAAGAGGAAAGGGAAGACAAAAGCTTCCACCTCCGAGTCATGGGAGATGGAGAGATTCATCTCAAGGGTCCATAGCTCAGTAGTAGAGCATTTGACTCCACATCAAGAGAGCCCACTCATGGACCTCAACAAGAGCATGAGGAATTCCCTCATCAAGAATTCCCTGAGATACCTCAGGGGATACATTTTCCTCCACACAATTATTGGGAGCAACTAAGGATAGGAGCACCAAAATCACTAGGGATCAAGCAACAGAGGCAAGGAAGAAACATAGAGGAGCTCAAGAGCACCTTTGGTTCTTCAAGAGGAAGATGCTACCCTCACTTAGGTGGACTCATTCCTTAATCTCCTTGCTCTTATTTTTCTATTTTTCGATTTTTGAGCTTCATGTTTGCCTGTGTTTTGAGTCTTTACTACATAATCATTAGTATTTAGTAACTATGTCTTAAGGCTATGAATAATTCCATGAATCCTTCACCTTTCTTAAATGAAAAATGTTTTTAATACAAAAGAACAAGAAGTACCGGAGTTTTGAATTCATCCTTGAATTTAGTTTAATTATATTGATGTGGTGACAATACTTTTTGTTTTCTGAATGAATGCTTGAACAGTGCATGTTTTTTATCTTGTTGTTTATGAATGTTAAAATTGTTGGCTCTTAAAAGAATGATGAAAAAGAAAAATGTTATTGATAATCTGAAAAATCATGAAATTGATTCTTGAAGCAAGAAAAAGCAGTGAAAAAGAAGAAGCTTGCGAAAAAAATTGGCGAAAAAAATAAAAGAAAAAAGAAAAAGCAAGAAGAAAAAGCCAATAGCCCTTAAAACCAAAAGGCAAGGGTAAAAAGGATCCAAAGCTTTGAGCATCAATGGATAGGAGGGCTCAAGGAAATAAAATCCAGGCCAAAGCGGCTAAATCAAGTTGTCCCTAACCATGTGCTTGTGGCATGCACGTCTAAGTGAAAAGCCTGAGACTGAGTGGTTAAAGTCATGATCCAAAGCAAAAAGAGTGTGCTTAAGAGCTCTGGACACCTCTAGCTGGGGACTTTAGCAAAGCTGAGTCACAATCTGAAAAGGTTCACCCAGTCATGTGTCTGTGGCATTTATGTATCCGGTGGTAATACTGGAAAACAAAGTGCTTAGGGCCACGGCCAAGACTCATAAAGGTAGCTGTGTTCAAGAATCAACCTACTTAACTAAGAGAATCAATTAACACTATCTGAACTCTAAGTTCCTATAGAAGCCAATCATTTTGAACTTCAAAGGAAAAAGTGAGATGCCAAAACTATTCAGAAGCAAAAAGCTACAAGTCCCGCTCATCTAACTAGAACTAATATTCATTGATAATTTGGGATTTATAGTATATTCTCTTCTTTTTATCCTATTTGATTTTTAGTTGCTTGGGGACAAGCAACAATTTAAGTTTGGTGTTGTGATGAGCGGATAATTTATTCGCTTTTTGGCATTATTTTTAGGTAGTTTTTAGTATGATTTAGCTACTTTTAGGGATTTTTTTATTAGTTTTCATGCAAAATTCACATTTTTGGACTTTACTATGAGTTTGTGTGTTTTTCTGTGATTTCAG
This sequence comes from Arachis stenosperma, assembly GCF_014773155.1. Lineage (NCBI taxonomy): Eukaryota > Viridiplantae > Streptophyta > Magnoliopsida > Fabales > Fabaceae > Arachis > Arachis stenosperma. The sequence goes on along the minus strand of NC_080382.1, from coordinate 32,234,081 downwards.
ATATTTTCTGGCTGAAATTGAGGGACCTGAGCAAAAATCTGATTCAGGCTGAAAAAAGACTGCTGATGTTGTTGGATTCTGACCTCCCTGCACTCGAAATGGATTTTCTGGAGCTACAGAACTCCAAATGCTGCGCTCTCAACTGCGTTGGAAAGTAGACATCCAGGGCTTTCCATCGATTTATAATGATCCATACTTTGTTCGAGCCTAGACGATGAAAACTGGCGTTCAACGTCAGTTCTATGCTGCATTCTGGAGTAAAATGCCAGAAACACGTCACAAACTAGAGTTAAACGCCAAAAACACGTTACAACTTGGCGTTTAACTCCAAGAGAAGCCTCTGCACGTGTAAAGCTCAAGCTCAGCCCAAGCACACACCAAAGTGGGCCCCGAAAGTGGATTTCTGCATTTAGACTTACTTCTGTAAACCCTAGTAGCTAGCTTAGTATAAATAGAACTTTTTATATTGTATTAGTGGCTAGTCTTTTGACCATTTGGTCTTTTGATCATTCAGGGGGGCTGGCCATTCGGCCATGCCTGGACCATCACTTATGTATTTTCAACGGTGCAGTTTCTACACACCATAGATTAAGGGTGTGGAGCTCTGCTGTACCTCGAGTTTTAATGCAAGGTACTACTATCTTTTATTCAATTCAGCTTGTTCTTATTCTAAGATATTCATTGCACTTCAACATGATGAATGTGATGATCCGTGACACTCATCATCATTCTCACCTATGAACACGTGACTGACAACCACTTTCGTTCTACCTTAGAACGAGCGTGTATCTATTAGATTCCTTAATTAAGATCTTCGTGGTATAAGCTAGAACGCTTTGGCGGCCATTCTTGAGAATCTGGAAAGTCTAAACCTTGTCTGTGGTATTCTGAGTAGGATTTAGGGATTGAATGACTGTGACAAGCTTCAAACTCGCGATTGTTGGGCGTAGTGACAGACGCAAAAGAATCAATGGATTCTATTCTAACATGATCGAGAACCAACAGATGATTAGCGGCGCTGTGACAAGAGCATTTGGACCATTTTCACTGAGAGGATGGGAAGTAGCCATTGACAACGGTGATTCCCTACATACAGCTTGCCATGGAAAGGAGTATGAAGGATTGGATGAAAGCAGTAGGAAAGTAGAGATTCAGAAGGGACAAGCATCTCCATACACTTATCTGAAAGTCTCATCAATGAATTACATAAGTATCTTTATCTTTATTTTATGCTTTATTTATTATTATTTTCAAAACCTTTATAACCATTTGAATCCGCCTAACTGAGATTTACAAGATGACCATAGCTTGCTTTATACCAACAATCTCCGTGGGATTGACACTTACTCTTGTAAGGTTTATTACTTGGACGACCCAGTGCACTTGCTGGTTAGTTGTGCGAACTTGTGACAAAGTGTGATTCACGTTTGAGAGCGCTACCAAGTTTTTGGTGCCATTGTTGATGATCACAATCTCGTGCACCACCTATCCTCAGATGGTGGATTAGAAGTGGGATGTTAAGGCTGGTTGTTTTGGGTTTGGTATGGTTGTTGGGAAGAATTATTTTGTGTGGCTTGATATGGCCTTTGGTTGGAGTGTTGGTAGGTGGATGGTGCATGAAATTGTAAATCACACTTTTCACAATTCGTACCACTAACCAGCAAGTGCACTGGGTCGTTCAAGTAATACCTTACGTGAGTAAGGGTCGATCCCACGGAGATTGTTGGCTTGAAGTAAGCTATGGTTATCTTGTAACTCATAGTCAGGATATTAATTATAATTATCAGTTGACTTGCAAATGAACAAGAGAGCATGGATTAAATAATACTTGTTATGAAGTAATGGAGAAGATGTTAGAGTTTTGGAGATGCTTTGTCTTCTGAATCTCTGCTTTCTCCCTGTCTTCTTCTTTACGCACGCAAGATTCCTCCTATGGCAAGCTGTGTGTTGGTGGATCACTGTTGTCAATGGCTACCATCCGTCCTCTCAGTAAAAATGGTCCAGGTGCGCTGTCACCGCACGGCTAATAATCTGTCGGTTCTCACTCATGCTGCAATAGGATCTATTGATCCTTTTGCGTCTGTCACTACGCCCAACCCTTGTGAGTTTGAAGCTCGTCACAGTTATTCAATCCCTGAATCCTACTCGAAATACCACATACAAGGTTTAGACTTTTTGGATTCTCAAGAATGCTGCCAATGGATTCTAGCCTATACCACGAAGATTCTGATTAAGGAATCCAAGATATACTCATTCAATCTAATGTAGAATGGAGGTGGTTGTCAGGCACGCGTTCATAGGTTGAGAATGATGATGAGTGTCACGGATCATCACATTCATCATATTGAAGTGCGAATGAACATCTTAGATAGAAACAAGCGTGTTTGAATAGAAAATAGAAATAATTGCATTAATTCATCGAGACACTGCAGAGCTCCTCACCCCCAACAATGGAGTTTAGAGACTCATGCCGTCAAAAAGTACAAAGTTCAGATCTAAAAATGTCATGAGATCAGAATAAATCTCTAAAAGTTGTTTAAATACTAAACTAGTAACCTAGGTTTACAGAAAATGAGTGAACTAAGATAGATAGTGCAGAAATCTACTTCTGGGGCCCACTTGGTGTGTGCTAGGGCTGAGACTTGAGCTTTTCACGTGCCTGGGCTGTTTCTGGAGTTAAACAGCAGGTTGTAACCTGTTTTAGCTGTTTAACTCCAACTGGTAACCTATTTCTGGTGTTTAACGCCAGAATGAAACATGCAACTGGCGTTAAACGCCAGTTTACGTCATTTATCTTCAAGAAAAGTATGGACTATTATATATTGCTGGAAAGCCCTGGATGTCTACTTTCCAACCCAATTGAGAACACGCCAATTGGACTCCTGTAGCTCTTCCAACAGCATCAGCAGTCCTTTTTCAGCCTGAATCAGATTTTTGCTCAGCTCCCTCAATTTTAGCCAGAAAATACCTGAAATCACAGAAAAATACACAAACTCATAGTAAAGTCCAGAAATATGAATTTTGCCTAAAAACTAATAAAAATATACTAAAAACTAACTAAAACATGCTAAAACTACATGAAATTACCCCAAAAAAGCGTATAAAATATCCGTCATCAGTGGAGTTGTTGAATTAGTTGGAGTTGTGGGGTCTATGATCTTGGCTCTGGTTTTGTTGGTTTTCCCACCCAAAGTTTGGCTGGTTCTTCCAACTAGAATTATATGTTTTGGAATATGGATCATAGGCTTGTCTTGAAGAATTTCCAATGTAATTGGCTTGTTCCTAGTAAACTCCTTCCTCTGCATTCAACTCTGCTTGTGCTGATGGTTGTGTATGGATTGCTGCAACTTGATGTTCTTCCATCTTCTTGGTGAGATCTGCCAATTACTTAGCAATTATCTTATTTTGAGCCAGAATTGCATCCATGTGGTTCAACTCTATCACTCCTCTATTGTTGCTTCTCTCAAAGGCATAGAAATATTCATTATTAGCCACTTCAATGATATCAATGGCTTCCTCTATGTTTTTCCTCTTGTTGAGAGAGCCCCAGAAAAATGGTCTAGAGCCTTTTTTGACTCATATGATAACCCCTCATAGAAGATATGCAATTGCACCCACTCATTAAACATCTCTGGGGGGCACTTCCTTGTCAAGTCTTTATACCTTTCCCATGCTTAATACAGGGTTTCACCATCCTGCTGCCTGAATGTTTGAACCTCTGCTCTCAACTTATTAACTCTTTGTGGGGGATAAAACCTTGCCAAGAATTTATTCACTACATCTTCCCAAGTTGTCAAGCTCTCCTTAGGGAAGGATTCTAGCCACTTTGATTCTTTATCCCTTAGAGAGAATGGAAATAAAAGCAATCTGTAAGCATCAGGATGGACACCATTTGACATCACTGTATCACAGATTCTTAGGAATGTAGTGAGGTGTTGATTGGGGTCTTCCTGGGCACTTCCTCCAAAAGAACAGTTATTTTGAATCAAGGTGATGAGTTGTGATTTTAATTTGAAATTGTTGGCCTAGATGGTTGGCTTTAGAATGTTGCTCCCACAATTCCCAAGGTTGGGATTAATGTAGGAGCCTAACACTCTCCTCTCTTGTGGTGCATGATTACCAGCACCTTCCCCAGCATAGTTGTGAACCTCTTCCTCCATAACAACGTCTAGATCCTCTTTTAACTCTTCTTCTCCAACTACTCCTTTGGCTCTTGCTTCCCTCCTTAATCTAAAGAAGGTCCTCTCTAGTTCACTGTCAAAGGAGGTTGAAGCCCCTCTTCTACCTGTCATACAATCGGGAAACAGACAGCAAACAGCAAGTGAAAATTTTACAATTAATGAAAAATTGTTGTTAGAGTGGTTAAGGCAATTAATCAAACAGTTAGTGAGTTAGTGGATTAGTTGTGATGGAAAGTAAAGAATTAAAGAAAAAGCAGATCTAAATGCAGACAAAAGTAAATAGCTAAAATTAAAACTTAATTAACAAAAGACAAGAAAATTGCTCAATCTAGTTATCCTTCAATTTAGTAATTGTCAATACAAAACCAATCCCCGGCAACGGCGCCATAAACTTGATGCACAAAAACTTGTCTCTCAACAAATTTCCACCAGCAAGTGCACCGGATTGTCGTCAAGTAAAAACTCACTATAGAGTGAGGTCGAATTCCTCAGGGATTGGTTGGTTGATCAACGTTAATTGGAGAATTGTTCTAGTTGAACTGAATCAGATTGAATTGAGGGTTGCAGAATTTAAATTGGCGGAAAACTTAAGTGCAAGAAATGCAAATAACTGAAGGTAATTGACAGAAATTAAATGGCAGAAAGGAAATTGCAGGAAATTAAAGTGCAAAAGCTTAAATCGCAAGAAATTAAAAGGAAATGGGGTTGCTAAGCATCAAAGTAAATTGCAGAATTGAAAGAATGGGTGAGATCAGAAGTGGGAAAGCTCATTGGGGTCAGAAGATGTGATAATCTTCCGAATCAAATTCATTTTCATCTCTTCCTCAATTAATGCATTCATTGATCTCCTTGGCAATCTTAGGTGATTAGATCCCAATTCCTTAGCAATCTAATCTCCTTAAGCATGAACAATTGCGCAATTCCTTGATTTAAGTGCTCATGGGAAGAGATAAAGTTTGGTCACTGATTATACCACACACATTCATAGATCAAAGTATTGGTAGGATTACATATCACTATATCCATCCAAACCCCAATCTAATCCAATGTGAGAAAGATTTCAAGCATGATTCTGTGACTTCTCTTCCAAGCCTATCACAGAACCCAATTACATTCAACTTCTCTTCCAAGACAATTGAATGATTGAATGAAGAACGAAATCTTTCTAATAGATCAAGAGAAAAGATAGAAGAAGAAGAATGAAAACTAATATTGATCCATTGAATTACATAGAGCTCCCTAACCCAATGAAAAAGGGTTTAGTTCATCATAGCTCAATTCAAATTACAAAGAAAGATAAAGTGCAGAAAAGCAGAGGAAAGTACAGAGATGATTGTGGAATATCCCTCAATTTGGTTTCTGACTGACTAACACCTAACTAACTTAAACTCTCTACTATTTATACACTTTCTTCAATTGGTCTTCAAGTCTTAGATGTGGGCCTTGGCCTTTTGTTGAAGCATATTCAAGTGGCTCTACATAGTGTTGAGGATGGACTTTAGTCAACTAACGTTTCTACTTTGCATTGTGCCCAAAAATGAGTGCTGCTGGTAGTGACATTTGCCTCAACGTTGGGGATCCAACATTACATTCAACGCTGCTGACTTGTGCGTACGCATGCTGCCTTGTGCGTGCGCACACCTTTATGTTTTTATACTTATGCGTATGCACACTAGGTCGTGCGTACGCACACAAGGCATTCTGGGTAGCTTGAAATTTGAGAATCTCTCGAAGGCGTTGGACCAAACGTTGGATGATAAACCACTATTTTATGATATTTCTTATGCTCAATAGAGTGGTTTCTATCAAGTCTTTGCTCACTTATTCATATAAATTGCATGGTTTTACAATTCCTTCCTTATTCCTTAATATATGTAAAAATGTGTTTCCTAGACCATCAAATTATTAATTTTAATTATCCTTTATTACCATTCGATGCTGTGATCCGTGTGTTGAGTATTTCCAGGCTTTATAGGGCAGGAATGACTTAGAGAATAGAAAGGAAACATGCAAAAGTGGAAGGAACGCACAAAAATAAAATTTTGACAGAAATGGCAGCGACACGCACGCATGGACAATGCAGACACGTGACTCGCGCAGAACCCAAGCAACGCGCAAGCGTGGACGACGCGAACGCATGCCTAGCGAAAAGTACAAGCGACGCGTACGCGTGACTGATGCGTACGCGTGACAAGAAAAACTTCCAAATGACGCGCACGCATGACCCACACGCACGCGTGACGGACGCCACATGCAGAAAATTGCAGAAAATGTCCCCAGCAATTTCTGGACTCCTCTTTGGCCCAAATCCAAGCCCAGAAAACACATATTAGAGGCCATAAAGTGGGGGAATCCATCCACTCAAAGGATGGGGGACACAACATTCATTATTCATAATTTTAGGTTTTAGATGTAGTTTTTAGAGAGAGAGGCTCTCTCCTCTCTCTTAGGATTTAGGATTAAGATTTCTTCGTCTTTTCAAATTTCAGGTTCAATGTTCCTTTACGTTGGTTTCTCTTCTATTTTTATTTATTCTATTACTTTGATTTATGAATTCTCATGTTAGATTTAATTTTATATTTAATATAATTTGAGGTATTTTAGATTTATGATTGCTTTCTTTTATTTATGATATAAATAATTTGAATTTTTCCCTTTTTGGCTTTGGTTGAGTAATTGGTGATACTTGAGTCATCAAACTCAGGTGCTGATTGAAAATTGGAATTTGCTGATTGATTTGGATTCCTCTAACGCTAGTCTTTCCATAGGAGTTGACTAGGATTTGAGGAATCAAAGTGATTAGTCCACTTGACTTTCCTTTATTTAGTAAGGGTTAACTAAGTGGGAGCAATAAACAATTCTCATCACAACTGATAAGGATAACTAGGATGGGATTTCCAATTCTCATACCTTGCCAAGAGTTTTTCTAGTTATTAATTTATTTTCTTGCCATCTAAATTCCTTGTTCAAACCCTTCAATAAAAAAAAGCCCAAAAGATACTTTTCCATAACCAATAATAAACTACACCTCCCTGCAATTCCTTGAGAGATGACCCGAGGTTTGAATACTTTGGTTATAAATTTTACTGGGTTTTGTTACTTGTGACAATTAAACTTTTGTACGAAAGGATTCTCTGTTGGTTTAGAAATTATACTTACAACGTGATTATTTTTGTGAATTCCTTTTCCGGCAAAAATCTTCTCATCAAAATGGCGCCGTTGCCGGGGAATTGCAATTGTGTGCCTTATTATTGGTTCTTGTAAATATTTTTTTCTTTTACCTGTTTATGTGTTTTTATTTTCGTTTTTAATTTTTATTAGTTACTATGAGTTCTCACCCCTATCGCTTTGAGTTTGGTTCCAATGCTGTTGCAAGGAATGGAAATTATAATAGGAGCATGCATCAAGGTCAAAACAATCAGAGATAGACGGAGCCACGAGGATCTGATCAACCCTTTAGGCAACAACACCTTCCAAAATGTCATGGACGACGACCATTCCACAATGCATGTCGAGAAATTAGTTATGGTGGACCCCTTCATGATAGACTACCTCCATCTAATTACTATAGTCAAGAGCCATTCCGAAGAGCGTACCAAGATGATAGATATGGTGGACCCCCTTGTAGTTACCAACAAGCCCCGTCATATGTTTATGAACCACCTCCTCAATATAACTCTGAACCACCATACTCACAAGCCAACTACAACCATTCACCTCCTTATGACCCTAACCCTTATGCACACCAATTCCAATTCAATTACTCCCAAGAACCACCACTATCCTATGCACCATGTCCATATCCATCGACCCAAGAATCAAAGGAGCGTCTCAAGGAAACAGTGGAAAATTTTCATGCAACCCTTCCCCAACTGAAGCAAGCGGTCAATCGATTACCTTCCCGACGTTTGGACACTCAAGGAACCCCATGGCTTCATGTGGACAATCTAATGAAGAACATAACATGAAGGAGATACTGGAAACTCCGACGGACAGTAAGGAGCATGACTTTGTACTGGAACAAGTGGAAGAAGCTGAAATTATCGAAGAAGAAGAATTGGTTGAAGACTTAGGAGATGCTGAACCTCTATCGGAATCCAGAATTGTAGAGAATTCTGTCAAGAAATTTGCCATTGATGCTACGGAGGATAGTGCACCACCTCCAAAGCAGGTATCCTATGAAGAACTCGACGGAACAATTCAAGAAGCGAGTTTCCTTGATAATGATAATCATGAATCAAGTTCTCCTAGTAATGAACTTGCATCCGCAAGTGAATTCTTTGAGATAGAAGAATCTTCCCTAAGTGAATACGAAGATGATGTTGAGGTAGATTTTTCTCAACCTCCAACTTATGACTTGAGCGATGAGGAAGAAATCGAAGACTTGGATCAAGACGTGGTTGCAGTTGAAGAAGTTTGCAAAGAAGTGGAAGAATTCACAGAAGAACACAAGGGAGTAGAGGTTGCAAGAACATTGGAAACACCTACCCCAAGGCCATTACCACCCAATACAAACTTCAAGTGGGTAAAATACTTAGCCTTTATCTTTACTTTTCCAGTTGAATGTGGTTTGCTTGAAATAGATGGCAAGCTTAGAGCACTTTGCAGCTTTAAGAGTAAGAAGGAAATGGTTCGTACTCAGAGCTGGTATGCAAGATTCAATGAGGTTCTACGCTTCAATTTGAAGTGAAAGGATTGGTATCAAGTTTGATTGAATGGGTCTCAGAAAATATTTGATCATCTTAGTGAGAATTTAATTTCCATACCACCTGGCTGGAAAAATGTAGATCAAGACAAAAACGGGTACAAAAGCAAGGTTTGGGATCCTGGAATTCATTCTGACAACCAATAGCCCTGGAGCCTGATCACCTGCTTTAACTTGCTCGAAAGCTTTACGTGCCTAGTTTGGGACCCCGGAGGATATTGGAATTCCAAACATTGGTGGAGATTTCTGGATGAGTTCAAGCATAAGCCACTATAACAAGAAGCTCACCAAAATGTCCAACTTAAGGATTTTGCATTTTGCATAAAAAAAAAGGGCCTTACCACGCGTGCGCGCAGTCCATGCGTGGGCGTCGACTCAAAATCGACGTCAAAATCCAACGCCCAGAAAGTTGGTCTGGAATCGTGCGGCTGGTATGCGTTAGGCAAAATATGGGTCACGTGTTCGCATCAGTGACGCAAACGCGTCACTTTCACTTCACACACACCACGCGAAAGCGTGGGCAATGCGTACGCATCACGTGGAGATTATTGCCCCCTCAATTGAAATAGAGAGTTGCGCCAAAATGACGCTAGATTTATGCGTTTAGCACAATTCTGAGCGACGCATACGTGTGCTTCACGCGTACGCATCATTTTCATTATCCCACGCTCATGCGTTTGCGTCAAGGATGCTTTTGCGTCGTTGCGCCTCTGCCTCAATCACGCGTTTGCGTGATCCATGTGTCCAATCCACTTCACCCATTCCACGCGAAACCCTAACACCCCGCGTCAACATTTTCCCTCCCCCTTCCCCTCTGCACTCTCTCTTCCCCTCTGGAACCACCACCACCGACCATAAACACTCCAACGCCCCACCGCGCCGCGCCCTGCCACCACACTGCCCTCGCCGACCCATCACCTACTTTCTCTTCTTCTCTTCCTTTTCTTTACTTCCCACCCTTCTCCCTCCACTGCCCCCCCCCCCCCCCCCCCCCCGCCCCATCACCAAGCCACCACCCCATCGCCTCACCCAGAACCGCCGGCCACCACGATCCCCACCCTCCCCGCCCCCATCTTCTCTTCTCCCCTCTATAACCCTCTTTCTTTCCCCAAACACTGAAATGCCGTCCTGCCTCCAACAAGGACCGTCGCCGTGCTGCCTCCCAGCGCCGCCACATCGCAACCACCACTACCACACCATCACCATCTATCTGAGTCCGATTTCCGTTCCTCTGCCCACCAGGTTCCGCCAAACACCAATTCCTTTCCCAGTTAGTTAGTTAGTTGCATATTTTATTTCAAATTATATTCAAATTAGGATAGTTAGAGATGCATGATTGTAGTGGATTTAAGGTGGTTAGGTAGCTAGGATGTGGTTAGTGGATTTAGGCCTGATAATTGCACCGTTCATGTTGCTTGTTTTCTTCATTTCGCAATTTTGATACTGCTGTGATGATAATGCTATTCATATGCTATTCTTTACTGTTTAATGCTGTTGTTACACTATTCAACCTGAAATGCATTCCTTGCTGCAAATTGAGCTTGTTTATCCTGAATTCATGTGCCTTACTATTTGTTACTCTTTTCTGCATTACTTTATCGTCATATGAACTGCTTTTTGTTGTTGTTTGTTACCCAAGAACGTCCAATTTTTAGCTGAAGTGCTGTCTGATTTTTTTCCACAACTTGTTTTACTAATCTCTCATTCATAATTGGCTTTGGCATTTTCAAATTTTGCACTAATTGGTTTCAACCAAGCCAATTCATGGATGAATGGGCTAACATTCTTATTCTTTCTGGTTCCCTTATTAATTAAATAGCATTATTGATGATTTCATTTTTCATTTTGCAATTCTTTTATCATCAATAAACTGAAATCTTTTCTTGAATATGAGTTGCCTATTCTTCAAGGTTTTGCAAATTTGTGTTGAATAGGAACTACAATACCATGCCACTAACTTTAACTTCACTTTTTAACTCTTAACTTCATTAACTTTCTAACTTCTCTCTTAGCTTTTAACTAACTCGCTTCAACCAATTTCAAGGCATGTTATTTGTTGTTTCCTGACTGACAAGCATTCTGCATATCATAGTTTGTGGATTGTGACTCTTATTTAAATTCTTTGACTTTTTAACTTGCACACAGTCCACAACTCTACATCTTTCTGACTTACTTCATGCTTTGGCTTTTATCTTTATTTTGCCCATCTATGCTTATATTGCTTGACTCCTATTTGCCTTTCTATTTTTTCTGCTTTGAGTTCATAAATTGTATCTTGAACCTTTTATTTTTCAAGATGTCTGATCCAAAGGGGAAAGGCAAAACTATAGTAGGCACGGGTAAAAGAAAGATAGGAGAATCATCTACCGCCCTGTTAGATATCCTGCATGATGATTCCTAGCGTGAGAAGAACTTCTCTCCGCAGGAAAAAGCAGCTCAACTAGTGCCTATCACTGATCCGATTAAGTTCACAAATCATTACTGTGAACTAAAATATCATGTATTTGGGACTAAAAGGCACCTATACTTGGAAAAGACCCTTCGTATTCCAGCTGAACTACAACCATACACTACAGAACAGATAAAATAGAGAGACTGGTTCTTTCTGGAGAGGGACTTGACGGAAGTTAATGCATCCTGGGTCCGAAAATTCTATTGCAACTATTATAAGACAACCCTGGATGCAGTACAGCTCAGAGGAAAACAGATTCTAGTCACTGAGGAGGCAATTGAAGATATCCTCCAGTTCCTACCTAAATCTGATCAGCTAGATGGTTATCAGAAGGCTGAGGAAGATATGAGATTTATGCGATTTGATTGGGAAGCAGTAAAGCGAACCATATCCAATGACCCAGCTACCCCATGGATTATGGGTAAGTCAATAGTAAACCCAAAAGGCATAAAAATCATGTATTTAAACGATGAGGCTCGGCTATGGCAGCAAATTCTGAGCAACTATGTAATGCCAAGCAATCACAAGATGGAGGTGCCAGCTGCCATGATTACTCTTATCTGGTGCGTGATGGAAGGCAAGGACATGTACCTTCCTCGGTTCATCAGGCATTCCAAGGCTAAAGTCCATGTTAAAGGCTGATGAGCGGATAATTTGTATGCTTTTTGGCATTGTTTTTAGTATGTTTTTAGTATCTTTTAGTTAGTTTTTAGTATATTTTTATTAGTTTTTAATTAAAATTCACTTTTCTGGACTTTACTATGAGTTTGTGTGTTTTTCTGTGATTTCAGGTAATTTCTGACTGAAATTGAGGGTCCTGAGCAAAAATCTGATCCAGAGACTGAAAAGCACTGCAGATGCTGTTGGATTCTGACCTCCCTGCACTCGAAGTGGATTTTCTGGAGCTACAGAAGCCCAATTGGCGCGCTCTCAACGGCATTGGAAAGTAGACATCCTGGGCTTTCCAGCAATATATAATAGTCTATACTTTGCCCAAGATTTGATGGCCCAAACCGGCGCTCAAAGTCACCTACAGAAATTCCAGCGTTAAACGCCGGAACTGGCATAAAATTTGGAGTTAAACGCCCAAACTGGCATGAAAGCTGGCGTTTAACTCCAGAAAAGGTCTCTACACGAAATTCCTTCATTGCTCAGCCCAAGCACACACCAAGTGGGCCCGGAAGTGGATTTTTCTGTCATTTACTCAATTCTGTAAACCTTAGGACACTAGTTTACTACTTATAGGATCTTTTGACATTGTATCCGTACCTCATGACCTCATAACATTTTGTACACGTTTCTTTCCACAGTATGAGCCTCTAAACCCCATGGTTGGGGGTGAGGAGCTCTGCTGTGTGTTGATGGATTAATGCAATTACTACTGTTTCTTATTCAATCATGCTTGCTTCGATTCTAAGATAACACTTGTTCTTAATCCGGATGAATGTGATGATCCGTGACAATCATCATCATTCTCAACTATGAACACGTGCCTGACAACCACCTCTGTTCTATCTTAGATTGAGTAGTTATCTCTTGGGTTCTTTCATCGGAATCTTCGTGGTATAGGCAGGACCTGATGGCAGCATTCAAGAGAATCCGGAAGGTCTAAACCTTGTCTGTGGTATTCTGAGTAGGATTCAATGATTGAATGACTGTGACGTGCTTCAAACCTGTAACCTACTGGGCGTTAGTGACAGACGCAAAAGAGTGATTCTATTCCGGTAGGGGAGGGAACCAAACCGGTGATTGGCAGCACTGTGACAGAGTGTGTGCATTAGCTTTCACTGCGCGGATGGGAGGTAGCTGCTGACAACAGTGAGACCCTACACGAGCTTGCCATGGAAGGAGACATGCGTGTTTGATGAAGAAGACAGTAGGAAAGCAGAGATTCGGAAGATGGAGCATCTCCAAACCTCAACCCATTCTCCATTACTGCAGTACAAGTAACCATTACATGTTCTTTTGCTTCTTACAATCAATCCTGATAATTTCTGATATCCTGACTAAGATTTACAAGATAACCATAGCTTGCTTCAAGCCGACAATCTCCGTGGGATCGACCCTTGCTCACGCAAGGTATTACTTGGACGACCCAGTGCACTTGCTGGTTAGTTGTGCGGGATTGCAAAAGTGTTATTGCAATTTCGTGCACCAAAGGCACTCTGCCCTTCCCTTATCTGATTACCTAGTTGGACCGCTGAGCTGAGGTGCCCTGGGAGCTTGAGGATGAAAAGCCACCTGCGACTGACAGCAAGAAGATTATCCCACACAGTAGGAAGTTCCAAGCTTTGGCTATAGACCACCCTTTCTCACTGCCTTCGTGGAGGCAGCCACATCTTCTGCTGCCCCTTCAGCACCTACGGCACCAACCACCACCATAGCACCTTCACCTACCTCCCAGCCTGTCTACCACCTTGTGCACCGCCTATTCGAGCGCCTGGACCAGATGGAGCGCCGCAACCAGCGGCGATATGAGCAGTCTGAGCATCGTAGCAAGTGCCGCTATGAGCATTTGAAGTTAATGATCCGGTCCGGCCACCATGATATCCCCTCCGAGCTTGACAAACCATCAGAGCCATCTGAGGAGGAGGCGGATGACCAGGAGGAGCAGACACGAGCCGAGGCTGAGCAGGCAGGACCCGATCAGACTACCCACACCATGAGGAGCCTCAGCAGATCTAGCTAGCCGATCCACAGGTCCCTCTACAGACAGAGCCTCCACTACAGTAGGCAGACCCTCAGGCCACCACAGAGACACCTACAGCACACCCTTCCGGAGATGACACTTCTTCACACCCAACTTGATTGAGCATCGAGGACGATGCTATTATTTAAGTGTGGGGAGGTTGCCATCTCTGGCGAATCTTATTTTGGTGAACTACTTTCATACTCTTTTTATCCTATTTTGTTTATTTTCTGTATTTTTATCTTGTTTGACTCTCAGTACTTGCACATTTTCTTTTGCTGTATTTCTGATTACTTTATTACATTTTGTATTTTGGGCTGTATATATCTTAGATATTTAGCTTCATTTGCACTCTTAGCTTATTAGTTGTGATATAGAAAATATGGATTATTTAGTTTAGTTGACCCTTTTAGCATATGATAATTTGGTTTAATTGAGAATAAAGAGTAAACTAGAAACTTTAATTTTTCAGAATCACAACAATCCACACACCATACATATATATATATATAGCAATAAATGTTGGCAAATTGACAACATTTTTCAAGGAAAATACTTATTTTTATAAGAGCCATTCAAAGATTCACATTGAGTTGAATGGAAACTCTTAATTTCTACTTGTATGATATAAATAACTGATATATGGTTTTTGAGCCAAAGAACACACAACCCGTGAGCTTTTGAGCTTAATTGCATGGTTATATTATTTAACCATAGTTTTCATTCCTGTGTGTTTCTCCCTTCTTCTCTATACTTGCAGACTTTACTTTGTTTCATTCTATATATCCAATATTCAATGTATTTACATGCATGCATATGATTGAGGCCATTATCTGTTTTTGCTCACTTATCCCAAATAGCCTACCCTTTTAAATCACACTTGTTAGCCACATTGAGCCTTTGTATCCCCATTTATTCTGAATATTACCACATCACTAGCCTTAAGCAGAAAAACAAATTAAATATCCCGAATTAAATCTTTGATTAGCTTAAAATAGAAATTGTGTATCAATTAAGTGTAGGGAACCGTGGGAACTTGGGTTGATAGGAAGGTATTGAATTGATAAAATATTTGAAATTTGGGTGCATGCTCATGTAAGACCAAAATAATTAAAATACTATGTGCATTGATAAGTTGTGTTTATTTTCTCAGATTTAAAAAAAATCCCTATGATAAATTAAATAAATAAGGGGACAAAATTATCCCAATATTAAATTTAGTGAAAGATCAATGCACATGTGATAAATTATAAAATAAGTTGGTACATGAATATGTGATACAAAAGTGGGAAATTGGGTAGCTAGGCATAATTTTAAAATTGTATAGAGTATGTATATGATAGGTGAGAATCTTAGACTAATCAAGGATTCAATTTATAGCTCACTTAGCCTTATATATACACCCTCACCTTTACCTTAGCCCCATTACAATCTTGAAAAGACCTCATGATGTTTGCATATGTACATTAAATATTTGTTGATTGGTTAGATGAAGAACAAAGTTTTAGAAAGCATGACTAGAGAAGAGTAGAGTGATTAACCCGAAACACTGAGTGATTTGAGTGTAAACACAATCCAGTGAGGGTTCAATAGCTCAATTCCATATATCCATGTTTAATCATTGCTTGTCTTGCAAGTTTATGAATTCTTTTGATTGGCTCAACTCAATTGTGAATATTTTTTAATATGGTTCAACCTTTGTTGTGCATATATGATTCCTTGAAAAATTTGACTCAATTTGACCACATGTAAGCTCTATGTGTATATAAGTGGATAGTAATTCGAATTGCATGATTCATTTAGGTAACTTGCATTTAGATAGATTGCATTGCATAGATCCCACCATTCTACCTTCACCCCTTTATAGTTTCTTTTGAATTAAGCATGAGGACATGCTAATGTTTAAGTGTGGCGAGGTTGATAAACCACTATTTCATGATATTTCTTATGCTCAATTGAGTGGTTTCTATCAAGTCTTTGCTCACTTATTCATATAAATTGCATGGTTTTATAATTCATTCCTTATTCCTTAATATATGTAAAAATGTGTTTCCTAGACCATAAAATTATTAATTTTAATTATCCTTTATTACCATTCGATGCCGTGATCCGTGTGTTGAGTATGTGCAGGATTTATAGGGTAGGAATAGCTTAGAGAATAGAAAGGAAACATGCAAAAGTGGAAGGAATGCGCAAAAATGAAGTTTGGATAGAAATAGCAGTGACGCGCACGCATGGACAATGCGGATGCGTGACTCGCGCAGAACCCAAGCGACGCGCACGAGTGGACGACGCGAACGCATGCCTAGCGAAAAGTACAAGCGACGCGTACCCGTGACTGACGCGTACGCATGACAAGGAAAACTTCCAAATGACGTACACGCGTGACGGATGCCACGTGCAGAAAATTGCAGAAAACATCCCCAGCGATTTCTGGACTCTTCTTCGGCCCAAATCCAAGCCCAGAAAATACAAATTAGAGACTATAAAGTGGGATAATGCATCCATTCAAAGGAGGGGGGACACAACATTCATTATTCATAAATTTAGGTTTTAGATGTAGTTTTTAGAGAGAGAAAGGCTTTCTCCTCTCTCTTAGGATTTAGGATTAGGATTTCTTTGTCTTTTCAAATTCCAGGTTCAATGTTCCTTTACTTTGGTTTCTCTTCTATTTTTATTTATTCTATTACTTTGATTTATGAATTCTCATGTTAAATTTGATTTTATATTTAATATAATTTGAGGTATTTCAGATTTATGATTGCATTTTTTATTTATGATATAAATAATTTGGATTTTTTTCCTTTTGGCTTTGGTTGAGTAATTGGTGCACTTGAGTAATCAAACTCAGGTGCTGATTGAAAATTGGAATTTGCTGATTGATTTAGATTCCTCTAACGCTAGTCTTTCCATAGGAGTTAACTAGGATTTGAGGTATCAAACTAATTAGTCCACTTGACTTTTCTTTATTTAGTAAGGGTTAACTAAGTGGGAGCAATAAACAATTATCATCACAACTGATAAGGATAACTAGGATGGGATTTCCAATTCTCATACCTTGCCAAGAAATTTTCTAGTTATTAATTTATTTCCTTGCCATCTAAATTCCTCGTTCAAACCTTTCAAAAAAAACCCAAAAGATACTTTTCCATAACCAATAATAAACTACACCTCCCTGCAATTCCTTGAGAGACGACCCGAGATTTGAATACTTCGGTTATAAATTTTATTGGGTTTTGTTACTTGTGACAACCAAACTTTTGTACGAAAGGATTCTCTGTTGGTTTAGAAACTATACTTACAACATGATTATTTTTGTGAATTTCTTTACCGGCAAAAATCCTCTCGTCATTGGACCGTAAACGTTTCTTCAAACGCTATCACCTGTGCGTACGCACGATTCCTTGTGCATGCGCACACTCTCCCTTTTTTCTTCTTGTGCGTGTGCGCACTATGCTGTGCGTGTGCAAACATAGCAGACCTCCCAGCTCCAGTTTTTGCATTCTGTCGTGGACGTTTGATCAAGCGTTGGACTAGCAACGTTGCCTCCAACGTTGCTACTCGTGCGTGCGCACACTATGCTGTGCGTACGCATACTCTGAATTTTTCTTCTTGTGTGTGCGCACAACATGCTATGCATACGCACACAAGGTAATTTTCACAATTCCAGAATTGAGTCCCCTTGAAGACGTTGGAGGTAACGTTGGTGATCCAACA
Source organism: Arachis stenosperma (assembly GCF_014773155.1). Lineage (NCBI taxonomy): Eukaryota > Viridiplantae > Streptophyta > Magnoliopsida > Fabales > Fabaceae > Arachis > Arachis stenosperma. The sequence continues at coordinate 32,216,337 of NC_080382.1, read as the reverse complement.
CTCCCTCCAACGTTGGCACCAGCAATAGTAGAACGTTGCGTCTTCTTCCAATGTTTGAGGCACCGTTGGTGAGCCAACTTGGCCACTAACGTTGCTCCCTCGTCTTCCTTCCATGGCCATTCTTCAACTTCCTTCCATGCCTTTCTTCACCTATAATTGACAAATGGATTTTTGACGGTATAGAAATTATCAAGTAATCAATCGTAGTATAGTCTAAACCGACGCAAAATCCATCATCAAACAAATCTACAATCTATAATCGAGAGTATTAGTCCCGAGTCGTTCTTCCCTAGGAATGCTACAAGGATGCACGTATTGGTTAAGTGGTCTTTTCGTGGCTTGAAGAGTGTGGCATAAAAGTGTGAATAAAAGAAAACAACAATCAATCAATATTAAAAGCCTTGGCCAAGGTTGAACATTGGAAGTCCCATCACTATAGCTTCATTCAATCGTGATAACAAAGGAGTGTTGCTTCACTTAGTTAACCCCTAATCATAGAGGAAAGTCAAGTAAAAGTAATTAACTCAAGTCACAAGTCCTAGTCTTACCCTAGGGAAGTCTAGCTTCAGTGCACTCTAAGTCAATTAGCAATCCTCAATTCTTAATCAACAATTGACATCCATTATTCAAGTGTCTCCAATGACTCAACCACTAGGCCAAGTGAGGGAATGCTACTCCATATCTAAAGTTGGCATTTTCTCAAACACTTGGAGGGCAAGAATGAAAGACATAGTAAAATTGAGAAGAGATTTAGAATTAAAGCAATTCAACACAAGAGATTAACAACAATCACAATGAACAACCATGAAAATGAGATCTTCAATGAATCAATAGAATCCAAAACAACAAAGCTAAATCTAAGATCTATAAGAATTGAACAGTTACAAACACTAATTGAGATTGGAGAAGATGATCTACAACATGAACAAAGTAAATTGAGTGTTGTAATAGATCTCACCAAGGAATGGTTGAGAATTGAGAAAATGAAGATGAATCATAGGGAGAAGTTGGAGTTTCTCTCTCTACAAATGTAACTAACTAAAAATATCTATCTAAGGATCTACAATTAGTCTATGGATGTGAATGTGTGTTAATCCCCTTCAATCCTTGGCTCTTATATGTATTTTGGCGCCAAAGTTGGTTGTTGAAACCTTCCAAAATCGCCAGGCACGTGTTGCCTTAATGAAGTCATGTGCGATCATCGACGCGTGCGCGCACGGTACGCGTGCGCGTCCCTGGCCGATTCCGCAATGTGCGCGCGAGCGCCTTGTGCGCGTACGCGTGCATGGCTGACTTTGCTTCTTTGACTTTTTATGCTTCTCTCCACTTGTATGCTTTCTTCCTTGCTTCCTTTGATCCATGCCTAGCCTATTTCAACCTGAGATTACTAGCAAACACATCAAGGCATCTTATGGAATCAAAGAGAAACTAGAATTCATCAGAATAAGGCCTAAAAAGCATGTTTTTACACTTAAGCACAAATATGGGAGAGATAACAAAACCATGCTAATTCCTAGGCTAAATGTGACAAAAGGTTATCAAAATACTCTAAATTCAATACAAAACAAACCGTCAAATTGGGGTTTGTCAATAATCAAGCAATACATGCATCAAAGTCTTGCTAATATCATAAGAGATTGCATCATTCTTAGCACACAAGTAATTATGGCATAAATCTCATGAAAAAGCAGCAAATTAATTATGTTTGAATGAATCAAGGTTTGCATGAACTTTTAATCCAAATGCTTACTTATTCCTTAAGAAAGTGCATAAAACTAATAAAAACAAAAGAAAAAGGCTAGTGAAACTAGCCTAAGATGCCTTGGCATCAATACACGCTTTATCTTTTGTTGATACGTGAGTGTTATGCTTCACAATTTTATTTTACTCCTTTTTCAGGCTTCTCGTTTAATACTTCCTTTCAATTATATTTTATATTATATATTACAATCCATCTTGAGAGTCGTACCACCTTAATATCATTGACTTATGACTCAAGCTTAAAGATTTGTATATTAGGGTGTTAAAGGAAGCGTGACCCGCCCGTCGGGTCTTATGTAATTGTCTCCTAAGTCCACGAACCCATGTTGAGGGCTTTTCAGATCACCTTCTTTAAGCCCTAGGGTGTCGAATACATTCCTAAACATGATATTCAAGTCTGCTCAGATGTCCACTAGAATTCGCCTAACGAGACCCGTCCTGATTCTTGCCGTAATCACCATTGGCGGCTCCTCGGGGTGGTCATTGCACCAGCGGTCTTTCAGGCCGAAAGATATTTCAGGAAGTACTCCAGATTGAGCGTTAGGGCTTGCCGATGACACTGCCAAAACCTTTGCATCCTTTTTTGCTACTGATTTTGACTTGGGTGGTACATCTCTTCCAACTACAACGTTGAAGACCACGGTTGGGGCATTTTCTGTGTTATCGGGAGGCCCCTGCCTTGGCTTCACAACTCGGCTGCGATCTTCCTTAGACTGTTCACGCTCTCTCCTTCTCGGTTCTAGTATGAACTGCAAGAACTCAGTCAGTTTATCTTCTCAAATGGCCTATCCTAAATCATCCTTTAAATCAAAACGGTCTTAGTTTTTGTGTCCAAAACCCTTGTGGTAGTCACAATACAAACTTTTATTTCCACTCGTTTTGTCCTTGAGCTGGCGAGGTTTGGACAGTATGCCTTTGTCTGCAATTTGCTGATAGACTTCCACAATAGTGCTGTGAAAGGGGTATAGTTAGTAAATTCGCCTACTAGGGGAAACGGTTTGAATGGCTTTGGTACCTCCTTTGGTTTCTCCGCATAGCCGGCAAGACGAGTTGGTGGGTTGGGTGGCTGCCCCTTATTGGCAGCTGATGAGCGGATATTTTATACGCTTTTTGGGGGTAATTTCATGTAGATTTTAGCATGTTTTTATTAGTTCTTAATAGAATTTTATTAGTTTTTAAGAAAAAATCATATTTCTGGACTTTACTATGAGTTTGTGTGTTTTTCTGTGATTTCAGGTATTTTCTGGCTGAAATTGAGGGAGCTGAGCAAAAATCTTATTTAGGCTGAAAAAAGACTGCTGATGCTGTTGGATTCTGACCTCCCTGCACTCGGAATGGATTTTTTGGAGCTACAGGAGTCCAATTGGCGCGCTCTTAATTGGGTTGGAAAGTAGACATCCAGGGCTTTCCAAAAATATATAATAGTCCATACTTTGCGTGAAGATAGACGATGTAAATTGGCGTTTAACGCCAGTTTCATGTTGCAGTCTGGCGTCCAGCGCTAGAAACACGTCACGAACCAAAGTTGAACGCCAGAAACACGTTACAACTTGGCGTTCAACTCCAGAAACAGCCCAGGCACGTGAGAGGCTTAAGTCTCAGCCCCAGCACACACCAAGTGGGCCCCAAAAGCGGATTTCTGCACTATCCATCTTAGTTTACTCATTCTCTGTAAAGCTAGGTTACTAGTTTAGTATTTAAACAACTTTTAGAGACTTATTTTGTATCTCATGACATTTTTAGATCTGAATTTTATACTCTTTGATGGCATGAGTCTCTAAACTCCATTGTTGGGGGTGAGGAGCTCTGCATCGTCTCGATGAATTAATGCAATTATTTATGTTTTTCCATTCAAACATGCATGTTCCTATCTAAGATGTTCATTCGCGCTTAACTATGGAGAAGGTGATGATCCGTGACACTCATCACCTTCCTCAATCCATGAACGTGTGTCTAACAACCACCTCCATTCTACATCAGATTGAATGAGTATATCTTAGATTCCTTAACTAGAATCTTCGTGGTATAAGCTAGAATTGATGGCGGCATTCATGAGAATCCAGAAAGTCTAAACCTTGTTTGTGGTATTCCGAGTAGGATTCTGAGATTGGATAACTGTGACGAGTTTCAAACTTGCGAGTGTTGGGCGTGATGACAAACGCAAAAGAATCAATGGATTCTATTCCGACATGATTGAGAACCAACAGCAGATTAGCCATGCTGTGACAGAGCATTTGGACCATTTTCACTGAGAGGATAGGAAGTAGCCTGGTGCACGAAATTGTGATCACTACAACTTCGCACAACTAACCAGCAAGTGCACTGGGTCGTCCAAGTAATAAACCTTACGCGAGTAAGGGTCGATCCCACGGAGATTGTTGGTATGAAGCAAGCTATGGTCACCTTGTAAATCTCAGTCAGGCAGACTCAAATGGGTATAGATGATGAACGAAAATAACATAAAGATAAAGATAGAGATACTTATGTATATCATTGGTGTGAGAGCTTCAGACAAGCGTATGAAGATGCCTTCCCTTCCGTCTCTCTGCTTTCTTACTGTCTTCATCCAATCCTTTTTACTCCTTTCCATGGCAAGCTCGTGTAGGGTTTAACTGTTGTCAGCAGCTACCTCCCATCCGCGCAGTGAAAGCTAATGCACACACTCTGTCACAGTGCTGCCAATCACCGGTTTGGTTCCCTCCCCTACCGGAATAGAATAACTCTTTTGCGTCTGTCACTAACGCCCAGTAGGTTACAGGTTTGAAGCACGTCACAGTCATTCAATCATTGAATCCTACTCAGAATACCACAGACAAGGTTTAGACCTTCCGGATTCTCTTGAATGCCGCCATCAGGTCCTGCCTATACCACGAAGATTCCGAAGAATCCAAGAGATATTCACTAAGCCTCAGATGCTTGTAGAACAAGAATGGTTGTCAGTCACCTTGTTCATGGGTGAGAATGGTGATGGGCGTCAATCATCACCTTCATCATGTTGAAGAACAAGTGATATCTTGGATAAAGAACAAGCGGAATTGAATGGAAGAACAATAGTAATTGCATTAATACTCGAGGTACAGCAGAGCTCCACACCTTAATCTATGGTGTGTAGAAACTCCACCGTTGAAAATACATAAGAACAAAAGTCTAGGCATGGCCGTGAGGCCAGCCCCAGATTGATCTAAGAACTAGATGTCCAAAGATGTTCAAAGGATCAAAAACAATCCAAAGATGAAAATACAATAGTAAAAGGTCCTACTTATAGAAACTATTAGCCTAAGGTGTACAAAGATGAGTAAATGACATAAAAATCCACTTTCGGGCCCACTTGGTGTGTGCTTGGGCTGAGCAATGAAGCATTTTTCGTGTAGAGACTCTTCTTGGCGTTTAACTCCAGCTTTTGTGCCAGTTTGGGCGTTTAACTCCCAATTAGGTGCCAGTTCCGGCGTTTAACGCTGGGAATTCTGAAGGTGACTTTGAACGCCGGTTTGGGCCATCAAATCTTGGGCAAAGTATGGACTATTATATATTGCTGGAAAGCCCAGGATGTCTACTTTCCAACGCCGTTGAGAGCGCGCCAATTGGGCTTCTGTAGCTCCAGAAAATCCACTTCGAGTGCAGGGAGGTCAGAATCCAACAGCATCTGCAGTCCTTTTCAGTCTCTGAATCAGATTTTTGCTCAGGTCCCTCAATTTCAGCCAGAAAATACCTGAAATCACAGAAAAACACACAAACTCATAGTAAAGTCCAGAAAAGTGAATTTTAATTAAAAACTAATAAAAATATAATAAAAACTAAACTAAAACTACTAAAAACATACTAAAAACAATGCCAAAAAGCATACAAATTATCCGCTCATCACAACACCAAACTTAAATTGTTGCTTGTCCCCAAGCAACTGAAAATCAAATAAGATAAAAAGAAGAGAATATACTATAGACTCCAAATTATCAATGAAACATAGCTCCAAATTAGATGAGCGGGACTAGTAGCTTTTTGCCTCCAAACAGTTTTGGCATCTCACTTTATCCTCTGAGGTTCAGAATGATTGGCATCTATAAGAACTCAGAACTCAGATAGTGTTATTGATTCTCCTAGTTAAGTATGATGATTCTTGAACATAGCTAGTGTATGAGTCTTGGCTGTGGCCCAAAGCACTCTGTCTTCCAGTATTACCACCGGATACATACATGCCACAGACACATAATTGGGTGAACCTTTTTAGATTGTGACTCAGCTTTGCTAAAGTCCCCAATTAGAGGTGTCCAGGGTTCTTAAGCACACTCTTATTGCTTTGGATCACCACTTTATTTCTTTCTTTTTCTTTTCTTCTCTCTTTTTTTTTTCTTTTCTCTTTCTTTTTTTTTTTTCGAAAATATTTTTTTTTTCACTGCTTTTTCTTGCTTCAAGAATCAATTTGATGATTTTTCAGATCCTCAATAACAGTTCTCTTTTCTCCTCATTCTTTCAAGAGCCAATAAATTTAACATTCTTAAAAACAACAAATTCAAAAGACATATGCACTGTTCAAGCATAAATTCAGAAAACAAAAGCATTGTCACCACATCAAACTAATTAAGCTAGTTTTAAAGATGAATTTGAAATCCTGTACTTCTTGTTCTTTTGTGATAAAAACAGTTTTCTTTTAAGAAAGGTGATGGATTCATATTCATAGCTTTAAGGCATAGACACTAAGACACTAATGATCATAAGACACAAACATGGATAACCATAAAGCATAATTTTCGAAAAACAGAAAAATAAAGAACAAGGAAATCAAGGAACGGGTCCACCTTAGTGATGGCGGCTCTTCCTTCCTCTTGAAGGTCCTATGGAGTGCTTGAGCTCCTCAATGTCTCTTCCTTGTCTTTGTTGCTCATCTCTCATGATTCTTTGATCTTCTCTAATTTCATGGAGGAGGATGGCATGTTCTTGGTGCTCCACCCTTAGTTGTCCCATGTTGGAACTCAATTTTCCTAGGGAGGTGTTAATTTGCTCCCAGTAGTCTTGTGGACGAAAGTGCATCCCTTGAGGTATCTCAGGGATTTCTTGATGAGAGGGGTCTCTTGTTTGCTCCATCTTCTTCTTAGTGATGGGCTTGAGGTCATGCCTTCTCAGTTGAACCGGCTTTGGATGCCATAAATGGTTATGGAAAAACAAAAAGCAATGCTTTTACCACACCAAACTTAAAAGGTTTGCTCGTCCTCGAGCAAAAGAAGAAAGAAGAGAGTAGAAGAAGAAGAAATGGGGGAGAGGGAGATGGCTTTGTGGTTCGGCCAAAAAGGGGGAGAAGTGGTGGTTCATGAAGGATGGATGTGAGTGGTGAAGAGAAAGAGATGTTGAGGTGATTGGTGAATGGGTGAAGAAGAAGAGAGAGAGTGGTGGGGTTGGTGGGGATCCTGTGGGGTCCACAGATCCTGAGGTGTCAAGGAAAAGTCATCCCTGCACCAAATGGCATCAAAATCCACGTTTTGAGCCATTTCTGGCGTTAAACGCCGGGCTGGTGCCCATTTCTGGCGTTTAACGCCAGGTTCTAGCCCTTTTCTGGCGTTTAACGCCAGTCTGGTGCCCCTTTCTGGCGTTAAACGCCCAGAATGGTGCCAGACTGGGCGTTAAACGCCCAACTGCTAGCCTCACTGGCGTTTAAACGCCAGTGAGTTCTTCCTCCAGGGTGTGCTGTTTTTCTTCCTGTTTTTCATTCTGTTTTTGCTTTTTCAATGGATTTTGTGACTTCTTATGATCATCAACCTACAAAAAAGATAAAATAACAAAAGGAAATAGTTAATTATAAAACATTGGGTTGCCTCCCAACAAGCGCTTCTTTAATGTCATTAGCTTGACAGAGGACTCTCATGGAGCCTCACAAATGATCAGAGCAATGTTGAAACCTCCCAACACCAAACTTAGAGTTTGAATGTGGGGGTTCAACACCAAACTTAGAGTTTGGTTGTGGCCTCCCAACACCAAACTTAGAGTTTGACTGTGGGGGCTCTATTTGTCTCTGATTTGAGGGAAGCTCTTCAAGCTTTCTCTCCATGGTGACAGAGGGATATCCTTGAGCCTTAAACACATAGGATTCTTCATTCACTTGAATGATCAGTTCACCTCCATCAACATCAATCACAGCCTTTGCTGTGGCTAGGAAGGGTCTACCAAGGATGATGGATTCATCCATGCACTTCCCAGTCTCTAGGACTATGAAGTCAGTAGGGATGTAATGGTCTTCAATCTTCACCAAAACATTCTCTACAAGTCCATGAGCTTGTTTTCTTGAATTGTCTGCCATCTCTAATGAGATTCTTGCAGCTTGTACCTCAAAGATCCCTAATTTCTCCATTACAGAGAGGGGCATGAGGTTTACACTTGACCCTAAGTCACACAAGGCCTTCTTGAAGGTCATGGTGCCTATGGTACAAGGTATAGAAAACTTCCCAGGATCCTGCCTCTTTTGAGGCAGTTTCTGCCTAGACAAGTCATCCAGTTCTTTGGTGAGCAAAGGTGGTTCATCCTCCCAAGTCTCATTTCCAAATAACTTGTCATTTACCTTCATGATTGCTTCAAGGTATTTAGCAACTTGCTCTTCAGTGACATACTCATCCTCTTCAGAGGAAGAATACTCATCAGAGCTCATGAATGGCAGAAGTAAGTCCAATGGAATCTCTATGGTCTCATTTTGAGCCTCAGATTCCCATTGTTCCTCATTGAGGAACTCAGAGGAGATTGGTGCACACCCATTGGGGTCTTCCTCAATGGCGTCCACTTCCTCTCTTTCCTCTCCATATTCGGCCATGTCTATGGCTTTGCACTCTCCTCTTGGATTTTCTTCTGTATTACTTGGGAGAGTGCTAGGAGGGAGTTCAGTAACTTTCTTGCTCAGCTGACCCACTTGTCCTTCCAAATTTCTGATGGAGGACCTTGTTTCATTCATGAAACTTTGAGTGGTCTTTATTAGATCAGAGACCATTATTGCTAAGTCAGAAGTATTCTGCTTAGAACTCTCTGTCTGTTGCTGAGAAGATGATGGAAAAGGCTTGCCATTGCTAAACCTGTTTCTTCCACCATTATTGTTATTGAAACCTTGTTGAGGTCTCTCTTGATTCTTCCATGAGAAATTGGGGTGATTTCTCCATGAAGAATTGTAGGTGTTACCTCTTCCATTGAAGGGTTCTCAGGATCATAAGCTTCTTCCTCAGATGAAGCATCCTTAGTACTGCTTGGTGCATTTTGCATTCCAGACAGACTTTGAGAAATCAAATTGACTTGTTGAGTCAATATTTTATTCTGAGCCAAAATGGCATTCAGAGTATCAATCTCAAGAACTCCTTTCTTCTGACTTGTCCCATTGTTCACAGGATTCCTTTCAGAAGTGTACATGAATTGGTTATTTGCAACCATTTCAATTAGCTCTTGAGCCTCTGTAGGCGTCTTCTTCAGATGAAGAGATCCTCCAGCAGAGCTATCCAAAGACATCTTGGACAGTTCAGAGAGACCATCATAGAAAATACCTATGATGCTCCATTCAGAAAGCATGTCAGAAGGACATTTTCTGATTAATTGTTTGTATCTTTCCCAAGCTTCATAGAGGGATTCTCCATCCTTCTGTCTGAAGGTTTGGACTTCCACTCTAAGCTTACTCCATCTTTGTGGTGGAAAGAACTTTGCCAAGAAGGCATTGACTAGCTTTTCCCAAGAGTCCAGGCTTTCCTTAGGTTGAGAGTTCAACCATGTCCTAGCTCTGTCTCTTACAGCAAAAGGGAATAGCATCAGTCTATAGACCTCAGGGTCAACCCCATTAGTCTTGACTGTGTCACAGATTTGCAAGAACTCAACTAAAAACTGATGAGGATCTTCCATTGGAAGTCCATGGAACTTGCAATTCTGTTGCATTAGAGAAACTAATTGAGGCTTAAGCTCAAAGTTGTTTGCTCCAATGGCAGGGATAGAGATGCTTCTCCCATAAAAATCAGGAGTAGGTGCAGTAAAGTCACCCAGCACCTTCCTTGCATTGTTTGCATTATTGTTATTTTCGGCTGCCATGTCTTCTTCTTCTTTGAAGAATTCGGTCAGGTCCTCTAAAGAGAGTTGTGCTTTGGCTTCTCTTAGCTTTCTCTTCAAGGTCCTTTCGGGTTCAGGGTCAGCTTCAACAAGAATGCCTTTGTCTCTGCTCCTGCTCATATGAAAGAGAAGAGAACAAGAAAATATGGAATCCTCTATGTCACAGTATAGAGATTCCTTGAGGTGTCAGAGGAAGAAAAATGGAAGACAGAAGTAGAAAATTCGAACTTATCAAAGAAGATGGAGTTCGAATTTTGCATTAAGGAATAGAGTTAGTCCAAAATTAGAAGGATGTGAGAAGAAGGGAAGTAATTTTCGAAAATTAAGTAAAAGATTTTGAAAATATTTTTGAAAAACACAAATTGATTTTCGAAAATAAGAGTGAGAAAGAGATCAAGTGATTTTTGAAAAAGATTTTGAAATTAGAAGTTAAAAAGATTTGATTGAAAACTATTTTGAAAAAGATGTGGTTTAAGAAGATATGATTGGTTTTAAAAAAGATGTGATTGAAAAGATATGATTTGAAAACAATTTTAAAAAGATATGATTTGAAAACAATTTTAAAAAGATATGATTTGAAAACAATTTGAAAAGATATGATTTGAAAACAATTTTAAAAGATATGATTTGAAAACAATTTTAAAAAGATTTGATTTTGAAAAACATTTTAAAAAGATTTGATTTTAAAAAGTAATGACTTGCCTAACAAGAAAAGATATGATTCAAGCATAAAACCTTCCTTAACAGAAAAAGCAAAAAATGTTCAATCAAATCATTAATTGTTAGTAAGTATCTTTGAAAAAGGAAAGAAATTAATTTTGAAAACATTTGATTGAAAAGATATGATTTGAAAAAGATTTGATTTTGAAAAACTTTGAAAACTTGAAAAAAAATTGATTTTGAAAACAAAATCTTCCCCTAGCACCATCCTGGCGTTAAACGCCCAGAATGTGCACATTCTGGCGTTTAACGCCCAAACTACTACCCTTTTGGGCGTTAAACGCCCAACCAGGCACCCTGGCTGGCGTTTAAACGCCAGTCTGTCTTCTTCACTGGGCATTTTTGAATGCTCAGCTTTTTCTGTGTGATTCCTCTGCAGTATGTTTTGAATCTTCAATTCTCTGTATTATTGACTTGAAAAGACACAAATTAAAAATATTTTTGGATTTTTAATAATGAGGAATAATAAAAATAACAATGCATGCAAGACACCAAACTTAGTAGTTTGTATATATGGGAAACAACAAAACACTCAAGTCAATAGAATTCAAAGATCAAAACAAGAAAATCATCAAGAACAACTTGAAGATTAATGAAGACACATGCATAAATTCGAAAAATGCAAGAAAAATAGAAACATGCAATTGACACTAAACTTAGGATGAGACTCTAGACTCAAACAAGAAATATTTTTGGATTTTATGATTTTATAATTTTTTTGTGTTTTTTTTTTTCGAAAATTATGTAGAAAAAGAAAATAAAGGTATCAAAATTCTTAATGAGAATTCCAGGAATCATGCAATGTTAGTCTAAAGCTTTAGTCTAAAGAAATTAGACATGGCCGGCTAAGCTTCAGCAGGACATTGCATTCAAGAGCTAAATTGATGATGATCAATCAGCTTTGGTGATGATAAGAACATCACCTTGAAACACTAGAATTTATTCTTAAGAACTCTGAAGAAAAATAATACCTAATCTAAGCAACAAGATGAACCGTCAGTTGTCCATACACAAGAACAATCCCCGGCAACGGCGCCAAAAACTTGGTGCACGAAATTGTGATCACTACAACTTCGCACAACTAACCAGCAAGTGCACTGGGTCGTCCAAGTAATAAACCTTACGCGAGTAAGGGTCGATCCCACGGAGATTGTTGGTATGAAGCAAGCTATGGTCACCTTGTAAATCTCAGTCAGGCAGACTCAAATGGGTATAGATGATGAACGAAAATAACATAAAGATAAAGATAGAGATACTTATGTATATCATTGGTGTGAGAGCTTCAGACAAGCGTATGAAGATGCCTTCCCTTCCGTCTCTCTGCTTTCTTACTGTCTTCATCCAATCCTTTTTACTCCTTTCCATGGCAAGCTCGTGTAGGGTTTAACTGTTGTCAGCAGCTACCTCCCATCCGCGCAGTGAAAGCTAATGCACACACTCTGTCACAGTGCTGCCAATCACCGGTTTGGTTCCCTCCCCTACCGGAATAGAATAACTCTTTTGCGTCTGTCACTAACGCCCAGTAGGTTACAGGTTTGAAGCACGTCACAGTCATTCAATCATTGAATCCTACTCAGAATACCACAGACAAGGTTTAGACCTTCCGGATTCTCTTGAATGCCGCCATCAGGTCCTGCCTATACCACGAAGATTCCGAAGAATCCAAGAGATATTCACTAAGCCTCAGATGCTTGTAGAACAAGAATGGTTGTCAGTCACCTTGTTCATGGTGAGAATGGTGATGGGCGTCAATCATCACCTTCATCATGTTGAAGAACAAGTGATATCTTGGATAAAGAACAAGCGGAATTGAATGGAAGAACAATAGTAATTGCATTAATACTCGAGGTACAGCAGAGCTCCACACCTTAATCTATGGTGTGTAGAAACTCCACCGTTGAAAATACATAAGAACAAAAGTCTAGGCATGGCCGTGAGGCCAGCCCCAGATTGATCTAAGAACTAGATGTCCAAAGATGTTCAAAGGATCAAAAACAATCCAAAGATGAAAATACAATAGTAAAAGGTCCTACTTATAGAAACTATTAGCCTAAGGTGTACAAAGATGAGTAAATGACATAAAAATCCATTTTCGGGCCCACTTGGTGTGTGCTTGGGCTGAGCAATGAAGCATTTTTCGTGTAGAGACTCTTCTTGGCGTTTAACTCCAGCTTTTGTGCCAGTTTGGGCGTTTAACTCCCAATTAGGTGCCAGTTTCGGCGTTTAACGCTGGGAATTCTGAAGGTGACTTTGAACGCCGGTTTGGGCCATCAAATCTTGGGCAAAGTATGGACTATTATATATTGCTGGAAAGCCCAGGATGTCTACTTTCCAACGCCGTTGAGAGCGCGCCAATTGGGCTTCTGTAGCTCCAGAAAATCCACTTCGAGTGCAGGGAGGTCAGAATCCAATAGCATCTGCAGTCCTTTTCAGTCTCTGAATCAGATTTTTGCTCAGGTCCCTCAATTTCAGCCAGAAAATACCTGAAATCACAGAAAAACACACAAACTCATAGTAAAGTCCAGAAAAGTGAATTTTAATTAAAAACTAATAAAAATATAATAAAAACTAAACTAAAACTACTAAAAACATACTAAAAACAATGCCAAAAAGCATACAAATTATCCGCTCATCATAGCCATTGACAACGGTGACACCCTACATAGAGCTTGTCATGGAAGGAACTTTGCACTTTTGCATTGAGTTGAATATTACATTACAGGAATGCAGAAGACAAAGCATCTCCAAAACCCCAACATATTCTCCATTACTGCACAACAAGTAATTATTTCACGCTCTTTTATTTTTTCTAATAATTCAAACTGATAATTATAATTGATATCCTGACTAAGAATAATAAAATAAACATAGCTTGCTTCAAACCAATAATCTCCGTGGGATCGACCCTTACTCACGTAAGGTATTACTTGGACGACCCAGTGCACTTGCTGGTTAGTGGTACGAAGTCATAAGAAATCTTGATTTTGATATTAGGATTACAATTTCGTGCACCAAGTTTTTGGCGCCGTTGTTGGGGATTGTTCGAGTTTGAACAACTAAAGGTCTATTTTGTTGCTTAGATTAGGAATAATTTATTTTTGTTGCTATAGAGTCATTAAATTCTGAGTCCTTTATTTCCTTTTCAAAAAATTTTTCAAAAATATTACTTTTCTTTATCAATTTTTAATTTTTTTTTTGTGAGTTTAGTGTCTTGTTCTAAGTTTGGTGTCAATTGCACATCTTGTATTTTCCTTTAAATTTTTGAATTAGTGTTCTTTGTTTTTCCTTGATCTTCAAATTGTTCTTGTCAATTTTTCTTGTTTGATCTTTGGTTTGTCTTGTTCTGTGTCTTTTCTTGCTTTTCTTGTGCTTTTTCAAAACATTAGTTTTCAAAAATTTATTTTTATCTATAAAAATAATACATCTTTAAAACACGTTACATTTACTGCCCAATTGGCTAGAGCGTTAGTCTATGTTCTTGGTAATTGGGTATCTTCTTTTTAAAATCTTTTTCAAAAATAATTTTTCTGTGATTGAATCTTGTGCCAAACTTTAAGTTTGGTGTTTTGTTGTTAATTTTTTTATAATTTTCAAAAATTTTATTGAAGTTTTCTAAAAATTTTAAGTTTAGTGTTCTTTCTTTTGTTCTTGTTGTTCTTGTGAATCTTCAAGGTGTTCTTGAGTCTTCTTTATGTTTTGATCTTAAAATTTTTAAGTTTGGTGTTCCTTGGTGTTTTCCCTCCAAAATTTTCGAAAACAAGGAGCATTAGGTCTAAAAATTTTAAGTCTTGTGTCTTTTATGTGTTTTTCTCTTTCATCATAAAATTCAAAATTCAAAAAAATATCTTTTCTAACTATTTTTAAGCTACTTTTTCAAAAAAATTTTTTATAAAAAATCAGATTTCAATTTCAAAATTTTTCAAATCTTATCCTCTTAGGATTTTAAAAAAAATATATAAAAATAATAATAATAATATTTTATTATCTTTTTCAAAAAAATATCCTAATCACTTTCTCTCTCTCCTCAATTTTTTTCAAAAATCTTCACAAAACATTTTCAAATTTTTTATTTTATTTTTATTTCATTTTTATTTTATCTTATTTTATTTTACTTTATTATTTCGAAAATAAATTTTTATATATAATAAAATAAATAATATCAACATCCATATCATCTCCCTTGCACCATCATGGAACTAAGTGGAAATGAACAGTCCAGAAGGACTCTGGGGTCATATGCTAACCCCACTACTGCTTCATATGGGAGTAGTATCTGTATACCCTCCATCGGAATCAGTAGCTTTGAGTTGAATCCTCAGCTCATTATTATGGTGCAGCAAAGTTGCCAGTATTCTGGTCTTCCACAGGAAGAACCTACAGAGTTTCTAGCACAATTTTTACAAATTACTGACACAGTACATGATAAGGAAGTAGATCAGGATGTCTACAGATTATTACTGTTTTCATTCACTGTAAAAGGTCAAGCTAAGAGGTGGTTAAATAACCAACCTAAGGACAGCATAAAGACATGAAAACAACTGTCAGAAAAATTCCTGAATCACTATTTTCCTCCAAAACGGATGACACAGCTAAGGCTGAGCATCCAAGGCTTCAAACAAGGAGATAATGAATCTCTTTATGATGCTTGGAAGAGATACAGAGAGATGCTAAGAAAATGTCCCTCTGAAATATTTTCAGAGTGGGTGCAGTTAGACATCTTCTATTATGGGCTTACAGAGAGAGCTCAGATTTCTCTAGACCACTCAGCTGGTGGATCTATACATATGAGAAAAACAATTGAAGAAGCTCAAGAGCTTATTGATACAGTTGCCAGAAATCAGCATCTGTACCTAAGCAGTGAATCTTCCATGAAAGAAGAAGCTAAAACAGTGACTGCTGAACTCAGTCCTGCAGAACAACCTATGGAATTCAATCAGCAATTAGACTTTCTAACAAAACAGTTAGCCGAATTCAAGGAGATATTACAAGAAACAAGAATGGCTAATATGAATATGGAAGTACAGTTGAAGCAAACAGAACAGCAACTATCAAAACAAATAACAGAAGAGTGCCAAGCAGTTTAATTAAGAAGTGGAAAAACATTAAAAACATCACATCAAGATAGCAGGAAGCCAAGAAATGAGCAAACTACCCAAAATCCCTCTGAGGACATTAAGAGCCCAGAGAGGAATAATTCTGGCGTTCAAACGCCAGAAAATGGGTGGGAAGCTGGCGCTGAACGCCCAAACCATGTTCAGTCCTGGCGTTCAACGCCAGAAACAAGCAAGGAATTGGCGTTGAACGCCCAAAGAAAGCATAGTTCTGGCGTTCAGACGCCAGAAACAGGTGAGGAGTTGGCGCCTAACGCCACTCCAGCTTCCACCCCTGGCATTCAAATGCCAGTGGGGGATCAGACACATACAAGTGCTGATAATAACCCTTCTAAAAAGGCTTCTCAACCTACATCTGTAGGCAATAAACCTGCAGTAACTAAGGTTGAGGAATACAAAGCCAAAATACCTTATCCTCAGAAACTCCGCCAAGCGGAACAGGATAAGCAATTTGCCCGCTTTGCAGACTATCTCAGGACTCTTGAAATAAAGATTCCGTTCGCAGAGGCACTTGAGCAAATACCCTCTTATGCTAAGTTCATGAAAGAGATCTTAAGTCATAAGAAGGATTGGAGGGAAACTGAAAAAGTTTACCTCACTAAAGAATGCAGTGCAGTCATTCTGAAAAGCTTACCTGAGAAGCTTAAAGATCCTGGAAGCTTTATGATACCATGCACATTAGAGGGTACTTGTACCAAGCAAGCTCTATGTGATCTTGGGGCAAGTATCAACCTAATACCTGCATCTATTATCACAAAGCTTGGTTTGACTAAAGAAGTCAAACCAACCCGGATATGTCTCCAACTTGCTGATGGCTCCATTAAATACCCATCAGGCGTGATTGAAGACATGATTGTCAAGGTTGGGCCATTTGCCTTTCCTATTGACTTTGTGGTGCTGGAAATGGAGGAGCACAAGAGTACAACTCTCATTCTAGAAAGACCTTTCCTAGCAACTGGCCGAACCCTTATTGATGTCCAAAAAGGGGAAGTAACCCTGAGAGTCAATGAGGAGGAGTTCAAGTTGAATGTTGTCAAAGCTATGCAGCATCCAGACACCCCAAATGACTGCATGAGTGTTGATATTATTGACTCTCTGGTAAAAGAGGTCAATATGACTGAGAGTCTTGAATCAGAGCTAGAGGATATCTTTAAAGATGTTCAGCCTAATCTGGAGGAATCAGAGAGAATGATAGAACCTCTGAAAATCCCTCAAGAAGAGGAGAAACCTCCTAAACCCGAGCTCAAACCATTACCACCATCCCTGAAATATGCATTTCTGGGAGAAGGTGATACCTTTCCTGTAATCATAAGCTCTACCTTAGAGCCACAGAAAGAGGAAGCACTAATTCAAGAGCTAAGGACACACAATGGGTGGTCCATCAGTGATCTTAAGGGCATTAGCCCAGCCAGATGCATGCACAAGATTCTATTGGAAGGTGACGCCAAGCCAGTTGTTCAACCACAAAGGCGGCTGAATCCAGCCATGAAGGAAGTGGTGCAGAAGGAGGTCACTAAATTACTAGAGGCTTGATGATTGGATTTTTGACGGTTTAGAATTTCACTAATGAAATCTCGTTGTAAAGTATAGTTTCTAAACCAAACAATAATCCTTTCATACAAAAAGTTGTTTGTCACTAGTACAAACCCCTAAAATTTATAAACCAAAGTATTGGACCTCGGGTCGTTCTCCCTAGGAATTGTAATGAAGTGTCTTGTTATTGGTTGTGAGTTATTTTGGGGTTTTGATAAGAGGCATGAAAGATAAATGGCAAGAAAGTAAACTAAGGCCTAAAAAAGGTCTTGGCAAGGGTTGGTGGTCAAGGATCTCTATCCTAATCACTAACCACAATATGAGAATTGGCAAGGATTAATCTCATTAAATCATCCTCTAACTAGTAGTAAAGGAAAGTCAAATGAGCTATATCAATCCTAGTCCATAAGTCCTAACTCTCCACTAATCCAATTAGTGAGAACTAGAGTCAATGGATCCCAATCATCAATTACTTGCACATTAGTAACTCAAGAGGTCCTAAGTTACCTTTCCAAGCCAAGAGTATAAAATTCTACTCTAAAATCCAACCAAGCATTTCATCAAACACTTGGAAGGCATAAAAGGAAAGCATAGTAAAATTGCAAGAAAAGTAAATCTACACTACTCAATTGCAAGGAATTAAACAACAAAAAATCAAATGAACACAATTATTATGAATTACCTTGATTGAATTGAAAGAGAATAAAAGAAACAAAAGTAGATCTACATCAAAACACAAGAACAACATAAAGGAAATTACAACAAAAGAATAGAAGAAGATGAATGTAACAACAAAGAATTGAAAGGTAGAAGTAGAAGAAAGCAAAGATTAAAACCTAGATCTAAGAACTAAACCTAATCCTAATCCTAATTCTAGAGAGAAGTGAGAGCTTCTCTCTCTAGAAACTAACTCTAACTACTAAACTATGACTAATGGTAACTAACATATTCAATACTTGTGTTTCCCCTTCAGTCCTTGGATTAAATAGCATTAGAAATGAGTTGGATTGGGCCCACAAGGCTTCTAAAATCGCTGACCACGTGTTGCATTAAGTGGGTCATGTGCCACCATCGGCGCGTCCGCGTACTGTGCGCGTGCGCGCCCCTATGCGCGATGCAACTATGGCAAATCTTATATCGTTTCGAAGCCCCGGATGTTAGCTTTCCAACCCAACTAGAACCGCATCATTTGGACCTCTGTAGCTCAATTTATGGTTGATTAAGTGCGAAGAGGTCGGCTTGACAGCTTTCCGGTTCTTTCATTTCTTCATGAGTTCTCCAACTTTTCATGCTTTCTTTCTTCATTCCCTTGATCCAATCTTTGCCTCCTAATCCTTAAATCACTTAAATTTATTTATTTTAAGACCTAAAAAGCATGTTTTCACTCTTAAGCATAATTAAAGGAGAATATACAAAACCATGCTAATTCAATGGGTAAATGTGAGAAAAGGTCTACAAAATACTCTAAATTCAATACAAGATAAGCCGTCAAATTGGGGTTTATCAACCTCCCCACACTTAACCTTAGCATGTCCTCATGCTAAACCAAGAATGAAATAAGGGATATGACACTTATTCAAAGCAAAGAAACTATATGCATGCAACTAAATGCAAAATGATTCTACCTACTTGGTTAAAAAAATAAATCAATCTCCAAGACATGCACAAGTAGGGCTTAAGATCATATAACGATTCATGAGTCCTACCAATTGAAGTATAAACATGAATTTCACATAGACTTGCAAGAAGAACGCTCGTGAAATCCGGGAATCAAGGAATTGAGCATCGAACCCTCACCGGATGTGTTTGCACTCTAGTCGCTCGGTGTTTGGGGTTGATTCACTCAATTCTCCCTTAATCATGCTTTCCAAGATTTGTTTTTCATCTAACAATCAAAAATTATTCAATGCACACATACAATTATCATGAGGTCTTTTCTTTAGGTTGTAATGGGGCTAGGGTTAAGGTAGGATGCATATTTGGTCAAGTGATCTTGAAGTTTGAATCTTTGATAGGCTTAGACTTCCCACCTAACCTATGACATCCTATACAATTAAGTTCTAACCTAACTACCCATTCTTCACTTTTCCACATACTCATGCATTCTCTTTTCAATTCACAACACATATGCATTGACTTTTATTTGAGCTTTACTTTGGGGCATTTTGTCCCCTTTTTATTGTTTTTCTTTTTCTTTCTTTTTTTCTATATTTTTTCTTTTCCATATTATTTTTTTTATTTTCTTTTATTTTCTCATTTTTTTTATAAGAACATCAATGCATAAGGTTTTACATTCGATCAATACATGAGTGTGTACCCAATTCCCAAAGTTCCCACACTTGAATGATACTCACATACACTAGCCTAAGCTAATCAAAGATCCAAATTAAGGACATTTATTGTTTTTCGCTTTAAGGCTTGTAATGTGATAAATTAAGAACAAAGTGGGTTAATCGTAGGCTCAAATTTGGCTAGCAAAGGAAGATAAAAGGTAAGGCCATTTGGGTAAGTGAGCTAATGAAATGATGGCCTCAATCATATAAACACATGAATACACAAAATAATGGACATAAAGAATCAAACAAATCAAAGATTACAATCATAGAAAGAGAATAATGCACACAAGAAGAAAAATAAGTGGTTATAAAATGTAACCACGCAATTAGGCTCGAATCTCACAAGCTTGTGTTCTTAGCTCAAAAACCATGTTCCAAAATACATTCTTTCAAGCAAGTTCCGCAAAAAATTTGTTTTAATTGGTAGGGTGCCCTAAAACGGTTTCTTGGGAAAGAAATCATCACCTTAACCAAGTAGTCCTAACAAAAAAAGAAGTGGAAAAAATATGTACAAATTCTAACTAACGTGCAACCTATCATGCAATGTAATAGCTAATCTAACAAAGAAAATAAAAATTTTGGTGTTGAAAAGGAAATTTTTACCCATGGAGATCGGTCGAACGACCTCTCCACACTTGAAGATTGCACCGTCCTCGGTGCATGCAAAGAAGAGCAAGGTGGATGGGTTGCTACAATTGATGAGCTCCTTCAAAAGGTTGTGCGGATGACTTGGTTGCCCCATTTAGAAATTTTTCCTTTTTTTCTTTCTGGTGGCCAACCTAAAAGGAAAGAAAAGGAAAGAAAATTAAGCCTATAACAAAGATATCAAGGCAATTAGAACATAGGCGGGGGCTAATGCCAAATAAGAGTATGATTCCCTACTACATGTTAGCTAAGCATGTGAGTGAGAAAACAGTGTAAGCTAAGGCATATCATTAAGCTCGATGCAAGAGTAAAGTTAAAGCATGAAGAGTGTATTGAGCATCAAGTTCAAATGAGAAGAAGTGGGCCATGAAAGACAATATGAGGTCATATCAATGCACCAAGACACAAGAGTCATACAAGATGAAGCATTGATTTAAAAGTCTCATCACCCAACAATATCAAACAAGTCAAGAAGCACCAAAATAATGTAAGAAAGTCCCAACAATTGAGTAGGAAAGTTCAACACCATTATTAAAATGGAAAACATAGAAAATAAAATGAGAACAAGGTAGAAAAAAACAAAATTAAAATGCAATGAATGAAAATAAGCAAATGCAATAAAAGAAAATGGAGGAAAAGAAAAAAAGAAAAAAAAAATTTTTTGTTGTTGTTTTTTTTTAGTATTTTGTTTATTTATTTATTTATTTATTTATTATTATTATATTATTATTATTATATTTTTTTTTATTAAAAAAATTTTCATTTATATCAAAAGAAAAAAATTTTTCTAAGAGAGGAAGAAGAAAAAAAAATTAGAAAGAAAGAAGAAGAGAAGAGGAAAGAAGGAGAAAGGAGGAAGGAGAAAAGCATGGTGCAAATCCGCGCGCGCGCGCACATTGCGCTTACGCGTGGATGCAGCACGGACAATCCGCGCGCGCGCACAGCGCGCTTACGCGTGGATGAGGTTGTGCTCCCAGCACAATGCTAGCACAAGGCGCGCACAACTCTTTGGTTTTTGTAGTAGAAGTTGCAGAAGTGCAATCCGCGTGCGCGCACAACGTGCTAGCGCGCCGATGCCCTTATTTTTTTTTTGCCCAAAAAGTAGAAAAAAATGCCCAAGAGCTCCCTATAATGTCTAAAACTCTTCTTTATTCAATCAAATATCAAACAATTCACAAAAATGCAATTTGATTTTAGGATTTATTCATCTACTACTAATGAATACAACATACTAACAACCAATCTTTACAAACAAATCAATATGAAATGAAAATCTACCTACAATGGCAACTCAAATCACTTATTAAACAAAACTAAAAGAGGATGGAAAGAGTTTACCATGGTGGGGTGTCTCCCACCTAGCACTTTTAGTTTAAGTCCTTAAGTTGGACATTTTGAGGAGCTTATTGTCATGGTGGCTTATGTTTGTACTCATCCTTGAATCTCCAAGGATCTTTGCTTCTCAATTGGTTGACAGAATTTCCAACCATCTTCATCAAGCTTGGGCAAAGTTCTACCCAAGATATGAGTCCCCATAGTTGGTCTTCACATAGCGAACCGGGATCCCATATCTTGTTTTCGCACCCGTCTTCGATTTGGTCTTCATACTCTCTCTTTCCGGGTGGTTGACATATAGAATTCTCTTTAACATACCAAGCCTTCCGTCGAGACCCTTGTAAAGTGGCATTCTTCCAATCATCGTTCCTATACCTTGAAGCTTTGACCTTAATGAGCCTAATTCCTAACTTGCAACCACTACACAACTCATTCTTGCTTTTAATTACACAAAGAGCTCTAAGTTGTCCATCCGTTTCAATCAAACCATATTCAAGCGAGAAAGTAAAGCTTATGGATAAGAATTTTATCCACTTGAATGTTGTGTTGGATGGTGACTCGGGAAGGGAGACCTCCCCACACTTAGACAATGCAAGGTCTACTTCCTTAGGCTCTTCTTTAGTTGTTTCCACCTCTTCACAAGCTTCTTCAATTTCAACCTTTTCCTCTTTTTCACTTGGCTTGGTGTTGTCTTCAAGAACTTCATCTTGCCCAATGGGAGGTGATTCAATTTTGGATAGGAATTCATTGATGAATGAATCCATCTCTTGATCAACTTCTTCATATTCTTCAATTCCAATATACACTATGCCAACTTTTTCCTCTTGGTAGCTCTCTTTTGATTCACTCTCTTCTTCATTGTTCACCAAGGGTATGGGAGGTTGTGCACATTCTTTTATAATTTCAACTTCATATCCAATGGGAGAGGATTCCATTGTAAAGAGAAATTCATCCATGATTGAATCCATCTCTTGATAAGCCTCTTCCAAGTCTCCAACGATGATATGCCTTGGAGGTTGCGCACCCTCTTCAACATCAATATCAAGCTTCTTGGAAGAGTTCTCCATGATGCTACATTCCCATGGACTTTCAACATCTCCTAAATCTTCAACCACCTCTTCCTTTTCTTCAATGATCATAGGCTCCTCCAATTGTTCCAACATAAAACTTTATTCTCCCTTCTCTACCGGATTGTCCAATTTCTCCTTCATACTTTGCTCTTCTTTAGGTTTTTTGTGTGTGGCTACAGAAGTACCTTGAGTGTTCAAACATTGGTAGGCTACGGCGTGCACTACCTTAGTCAAGTTGGTCACAAACTCAAGTGTATCCCGCTTTATGGCCTCTTGTCCTTGAAGTAACAAAGTGAGAGAATCGTCTATTGGAGCTTGGGGTGGATAGGAAGGTTCATTATTTTGGAGAGAGGGTTCATAGTAGGAAGGTGGTTCTTCTTGGTAAGGGTATGGAGATGGTGAGTGTTGAGGTGGTTCATGGTAGTAATCTTGATAGGGTTGTGGTGGTTCTAAAGGTTCTTGCTCATAATGGTCATAAGAATATGGTATGGGTGATTAGTCATATGATGGATATGGATCATAGGGCGGTGTTTGGTAATGAAAGGCTTGTGAGAATGGTTGAGGTTCATGTTGAGGATGAGATTCATAGGCATATGATGGTGGTTGTTGAGTGTCACAAAAAGAGTCATCATAGCCGTTAAATTGGCATGCATTATGATGGAAATTATACCTATAAGTATCCGGAGGTTGTTGCCAATAGGAGTGATCAATTCCTTGAGGCTCCTCCCATCCTTGTTGGTTCCATCCATAATGAGTGTCATCATTGAGGTGCACATTTCCTACAACAAAACTAGAACCAAACTCATAGCCATAGGGAGAATTCACTATGGAAAGACAAAATAAAACTAACAAAATCTAGTAAACAAGCAAAAGACAAGCTATTTACAATATTCACATATGTATAATAACCAATAACATAACACCATTGCAAATCCCCGGCAACGGCGCCATTTTGATGATTGGATTTTTGACGGTTTAGAATTTCACTAATGAAATCTCGTTGTAAAGTATAGTTTCTAAACCAAACAATAATCCTTTCATACAAAAAGTTGTTTGTCACTAGTACAAACCCCTAAAATTTATAAACCGAAGTATTGGACCTCGGGTCGTTCTCCCTAGGAATTGTAATGAAGTGTCTTGTTATTGGTTGTGAGTTATTTTGGGGTTTTGATAAGAGGCATGAAAGATAAATGGCAAGAAAGTAAACTAAGGCCTAAAAAAGGTCTTGGCAAGGGTTGGTGGTCAAGGATCTCTATCCTAATCACTAACCACAATATGAGAATTAGCAAGGATTAATCTCATTAAATCATCCTCTAACTAGTAGTAAAGGAAAGTCAAATGAGCTATATCAATCCTAGTCCATAAGTCCTAACTCTCCACTAATCCAATTAGTGAGAACTAGAGTCAATGGATCCCAATCATCAATTACTTGGACATTAGTAACTCAAGAGGTCCTAAGTTACCTTTCCAAGCCAAGAGTATAAAATTCTACTCTAAAATCCAACCAAGTATTTCATCAAACACTTGGAAAGCATAAAAGGAAAGCATAGTAAAATTGCAAGAAAAGTAAATCTACACTACTCAATTGCAAGGAATTAAACAACAACAAATCAAATGAACACAATTATTATGAATTACCTTGATTGAATTGAAAGAGAATAGAAAAAACAAAAGTAGATCTACATCAAAACACAAGAACAACATAAAGGAAATTACAACAAAAGAACAGAGGAAGATGAATGTAACAACAAAGAATTGAAAGGTAGAAGTAGAAGAAAGCAAAGATTAAAACCTAGATCTAAGAACTAAACCTAATCCTAATCCTAATTCTAGAGAGAAGTGAGAGCTTCTCTCTCTAGAAACTAACTCTAACTACTAAACTATGACTAATGGTAACTAACATATTCAATACTTGTGTTTCCCCTTCAGTCCTTGGGTTAAATAGCATTAGAAATGACTTGGATTGGGCCCACAAGGCTTCTAAAATTGCTGACCACGTGTTGCATTAAGTGGGTCATGTGCCACCATCGGCGCATCCACGTACCGTGCGCGTGCGCGCCCCTATGCACGATGCAACTATGGCAAATCTTATATCGTTTCGAAGCCCCGAATGTTAGCTTTCCAACCCAACTGAAACCGTATCATTTGGACCTCTGTAGCTCAAGTTATGGTTGATTAAGTACGAAGAGGTCGGCTTGACAGCTTTCCGGTTCTTTCATTTCTTCATGAGTTCTCCAACTTTTCATGCTTTCTTTCTTCATTCTCTTGATCCAATCTTTGCCTCCTAAACCTTAAATCACTTAACAAACATATCAAGGCATCTAATGGAATCAAGGTGAATTAAATTTATTTATTTTAAGACCTAAAAAGCATGTTTTCACTCTTAAGCATAATTAAAGGAGAATATACAAAACCATGCTAATTCAATGGGTAAATGTGAGAAAAGGTCTACAAAATACTCTAAATTCAATACAAGATAAACCGTCAAATTGGGGTTTATCAAGGCTGGGATCATTTATCCTATTTCTGATAGCCCCTGGGTGAGCCCTGTCCAAGTCGTCCCTAAGAAGGGTGGCATGACAGTGGTTCATAATGAAAAAAATGAACTGGTTCCTACAAGAACAGTTACTTGGTGGCATATGAGTATTGATTATTGAAGGCTCAATACAGCTACCAGAAAGGATCATTTTTCTTTACCATTCATAGACCAGACTAGAAAGACTAGCAGGTCATGAATACTATTTCTTCCTGGATGGATATTCAGGTTATAATCAAATTGCAGTAGATCTCCAAGATCAAGAGAAAATGGCATTCACATGTCCATCTGGAGTATTTGCATACAAAAGGATGCCATTTGGCATTCACATGCAACCTTTCAAAGATGCATGCTCTCAATTTTCTCTGATATGGTGAAAAAATTTCTGGAAGTCTTCATGGATGACTTTTCAGTATTTGGAGACTCATTCAGCTCCTGTCTTGACCATCTAGCACATGTTCTAAAGAGATGCCAATAGACTAACCTAGTTTTAAACTGGGAGAAATGTTACTTTATGGTGACTGAAGGAATTATCCTTGGGCACAAAATCTCGAACAGGGGAATAGAGGTGGATCAAGCTAAGGTAGAGGTAATTGAAAAATTACCACCACCAGCCAATGTTAAGGCAATCAGAAGCTTTCTGGGGCATGCAGGATTCTATAGGAGGTTTATAAAGGATTTTTCAAAAATCGCCAAACCTCTAAGTAATCTGCTAGCTGCTGACACGCCATTTATCTTTGATAAGGAGTGTCTGCAGGCGTTTGAGACTCTGAAAGCTAAGCTGGTCACAGCACCAGTCATCTCTGCACCAGACTAGACATTACCTTTTGAATTGATGTGTAATGCCAGTGACCATGCCATTGGTGCAGTGTTGAGACAAAGGCATGACATGCTTCTGCACGTCATTTACTATGCCAGTCGTGTTTTAAATGACGCACAGAAGAACTTCACAACCACAGAAAAGAGCTACTTGCAGTGGTTTACGCCATTGACAAGTTCAGATCCTATTTAGTAGGATCAAAAGTGATTGTGTACACTGACCATGCTGCTCTTAAATACCTACTCACAAAGCAGGATTCAAAACCCAGACTCATAAGATGGATGTTGCTTCTGCAAGAGTATGATATAGAAATAAGAGACAAAAAAGGGACAAAGAATCAAGTAGCAGATCACCTGTCCCAAATAGAACTAGTAGAAGGGGCGTCCCTCCCTCCTACTGAGATGTCGGAAAACTTTCCGGATGAGCAACTCTTTGCCATCCAGGAAGTGCCATGGTTTGCAGACATTGCGAACTACAAGGCAGTGAGATTCATACCCAAAGAATACAGTAGGCAGCAATCAAAGAAGCTTATCACGGATGCAAAGTATTATCTTTGGGATGAGCCGTATCTCTTCAAGAGATGTGCAGACGGAGTAATCCGTAGATGTGTGCCTAAAGAAGAAGCGCAGAAGATCCTATGGCATTGCCATGGATCACAATATAGAGGACATTTTGGAAGTGAGCGAACAGCCACAAGAGTCCTCCAATGTGGCTTCTACTAGCCTACTCTCT
Organism: Arachis stenosperma; assembly: GCF_014773155.1. NCBI lineage: Eukaryota > Viridiplantae > Streptophyta > Magnoliopsida > Fabales > Fabaceae > Arachis > Arachis stenosperma. The sequence continues at coordinate 32,189,683 of NC_080382.1, read as the reverse complement.
ATAAAGATTTCCGAGTGTTTGTACTTAATTGTGAGTTGCCAAAGATCTGGTAATCTGCCTCACAGTTATGCCATGCCTCAACAAGGGATCTTGGAGATTGAGTTGTTTGATGTATGGAGTATTGACTTTATGGGGCCTTTCCCACCATCATACTCAAACACTTATATTCTGGTGGCAATGGATTATGTATCCAAGTGGGTGGAAGCTATTGCAACACCCACTAATGACACTAAGACAGTGTTAAAATTCCTCCAGAAATACATCTTCAGCAGATTTGGCACCCCTAGAGTACTAATCAGTGATGGGGGCACTCATTTCTGCAATAAACAGCTCTACTCTGCTTTGGTTCGTTATGGAGTTAGCCACAGGGTAGCCACTCCATATCATCCACAAACAAATGGGCAAGCTGAAGTCTCTAACAGAGAACTTAAAAGAATCCTGGAACGAACTGTAATTAACCGTAGAAGGGATTGGGCAAGAAGCTTGGATGATGATCTGTGGGCATACAGAACAGCATTCAAAACCCCTATAGGGACCTCCCCATACCAGCTTGTGTATGGAAAGGCATGTCACTTGCTAGTGGAACTGGAACATAAGGCCTACTGGGCGACCAGATTCCTAAACCTTGATGCCAAGTTAGCTGGAGAAAAGCGTTTGCTCCAGTTAAATGAGCTAGAGGAATTTAGACTCAATGCTTTCGAAAATGCAAAAATTTACAAAGAGAAAGCAAAAAGATGGCATGATAAGAAACTGTCATCCAGAGTCTTTGAGCCTGGACAGAAAGTTCTGTTATTTAATTCTAGGCTCAGATTATTCCCCGGGAAATTGAAATCCCGGTAGAGAGGACCATATGTGATTACCAGTGTGTCACCATATGGATACATAGAGCTTCAGGATAATTACTCTAACAAAAAGTTCATTGTTAATGGACAGAGAGTTAAACATTATCTTGAAAGCAATTTTGAGTTAGAATGCTCAAAACTGAGGTTTGATTAAAGCTCAGTAATAGTCCAACTAAAGACAATAAAGAAGCGCTTACTGGGAGGCAACCCAGATAGTTACAAAGTTTATTTATTAATTAATTAATTTTTACAGGTATATCTCAGTTATCTTCAAGGTAGAATAGCAATTGCTTGATTTCACAGAGTTACAGGGGAATTTGGAAGCTCACTGGCGTGAAAAAGCCAGTAAGAAATATTTTGGGCATTGAACGCCCAAAAAAAGCATCCACTGGGCGTTCAACGCCAGTAAGGATAGCCATCTGGGCGTTAAATGCCAGAAAGAAGCATCTTCTGGGCATTGAACGCCAGAAAGAAGCTCCTTCTGGGCGTTTAACGCCAGAATTACAACGTCCTGGGCGTTCAGAAAAATGCCCAATGACAAAGGACTTCCTGGCGTTCAACGCCAGAAAGAAGCAACAGCTGGGCGTTGAACACCCAGGAGAAGCAGCAATTGGGCGTTAAACGCCCAAAACATGCAGCGTTTGGGTGTTTAACACCAGGATGGTGGGGAGGAGGTAAAATTCATTTTTCTTCACAAATTTTCTAATTTTTTATGTTTCAATTCATGATTTTTTGCATAAACATGTTCAAAATGTCATCCTTCAATTTCAAAAAAAAAATTCTAAAAACCTTAATTTCTGAAATCCCTTTTTCAAAAATATCAAATATATCTTAATACATAAATACAAATCTTTTTCCAATCCAATTCAACTCTTTTTCAAATTTTTCAAAACTCAATTATCTTTTAAAATCTTTTTAAAATTAAAAATTCAGATTTATCTTTTTCAAATATCATTCACAACTTTTTAATTTTAAATTATATCTTTTTCTTATCATATTTATCTTTTATAAATCATATCTTCTATCTTATCTTTTTAAAATTTTCGAAAACCCACCCCCCTCCCTTTTAAATTCACATTCGGCCTCCCTCTTCTCATCCACCATTCGACATTAGCTCTCCTTCTATCCCTCTCCTTTCTTTTCTTTTGCTTGAGGACAAGCAAACCTCTAAGTTTGGTGTGTTTATCTGTGATCACAAAAATATACTCACTAAGATCATGGCTCCTAAAGAAAAACAACCCACTCCAAGAGGCAAGAAAGAGAATATTCTAAAACCACTTTGGAATCAAGGGAGGTTCTTAACCAAAGAACATTCAGACCATTACTACAAAAAAATGGCTCTAAGGTCAGTGATCCCGAAAGTCAAGTTTGATCTGAAAGAAGATGAATATCCGGAGATCCAAGAGCAAATTCGAAACTGGAACTAGGAAATCCTAGCTAATCCTGAAACAAAAGTGGGAAGGAATATGGTTCAGGAGTTCCATGCTAATCTGTGGCAAACAGACAGGCAGAGAATATCTGGAACTGCCCTCTATGACTATCGGACCTTGGTCAGAGGAAAGATTGTTCACATCCACCCTGACAAAATCAGGGAGAACTTTAAGCTGCCTCAGCTGAAAGATGACCCAGACTCCTTTAATAGGAGAATGATGAGAACAAACAAGGGCCAGGACAAGATTCTAGAGGATATATGCATTCCTGGAGCCAGGTGGACCACCAGCACCACGGGTGTCCCAAATTAACTCAAGGGAGAAGATCTCAAACCAGTAGCCAGAGGCTGGCTGGACTTCATTAGGCATTCCATATTGTCCACTAGCAACCGTTCTGAAGTCACTATTAAAAGAGCAGTGATGATTCACTGCATTATGTTGGGAAACGAAGTAGAAGTTCATCAGTTAATTTCGTGTGAACTCTACATAATAGCAAACAAGAAATCCAAAGACGCCAAGTTGGCTTATCCAAGCCTAATTTCTATGCTCTGCAAAGATGCCAGAGTAAGGATGGGAATAACTGAGTATATCTCAGTTGAGCGGCCAATCACTAAAATATCAATGGAATAACAACAGTTCTAGGATGACCCCATCAAGAGGAGAGCACAGGAATTCCTCCCAGAAATCCCTCAATTTGAATACTGGGAGCATCTTGAGGCATCTGTTTCCAAGTTGCTAGAAGCTATGGACCAAATAAAGGAAGAACAGAATAATCAAAATAGCACGCTTTGCAAATTTCTTAGGGAACAAGAGGAGCAAGGGCGTGACTTAAGGGAACTGAAGCAACAGAAATTAATTCTTGAAGGACCAAGCACCCCACAGACTAGAGGAACATCCACTTCCCAAAATACAGGTTGTTAAGTTCTAATTTTAGCTTTAACTCTGAGATAGTTGTTGTTATAGGAATTTACCTTAGAAGATATATAGGAGTAGTGGTAATTAGTATATCTATTTTGATTTTATTTTCAATTAAGTTATAAGTTATTTTTCTCATCATCATCAAACATGAATAAAATAGTAGATTTTTAGAATAAAGAGGTAATTTATATTTTTCGAGTTCTTAATAAGAAAAATTGTAATTAATTATATGTGGTGGTAATACTTTTTGTCTTCTGAATGAATGATTGAACAGTGCATATTTTTTATCTTGAATTTCATGAATGTTAAAATTGTTGGCTCTTGAAAGAATGAGGAACACGAAAAATATTATTGATGATCTGAAAAATCATGAATTTGATTCTTGAAATAAGAAAAAGCAGTGAAAAAAAAAGAGAGAGAGAAAAATTACAAGGAATCATTGGATCAAGAAAAAGAAAAAAAGCCAATAGCCCTTAAAACCAAAAGGCAAGGGTGAAAAGGATCCAAAGCTTTGAGCATCAGTGGATAGGAGGGCCCAAGGAAGTAATTCCAGGCCTAAGCGGCTAAATCAAGCTGTCCCTAACCATGTGCTTGTGGCATGCAGGTCCAAGTGAAAAGCTTGAGACTGAGTGGTTAAAGTCGTGATCCAAGGCAAAAGAGTGTGCTTAAGAACTCTGGACACCTCTAATTGGGGACTTTAGCAAAGCTAAGTCACAACCTGAAAAGGTTCACCCAATTATGTGTCTGTGGCATTTATGTATCCGGTGGTAATACTGGAAAACAAAGTGCTTAGGGCCACGGCCAAGACTCATAAAGTAACTATGTTCAAGAATCAACATACTACACTAGGAGAATCAATAATACTATCTGAATTCTGAGTTCCTATGGATGCCAATCATTCTGAATTTCAAAGGATAAAGTGAGATACCAAAACTGTTCGGAAGTCAAAAAGCTACTAGCCCCGCTCATCTAAATAAGAATCTGAGCTCCACTTAAAACTCTGAAATATTATTGCTTCTTAATTTCTTTTCATCCTATTTTATTTATCTAGTTGCTTGAGGACAAGCAACAGTTTAAGTTTGGTGTTGTGATGAGCGGATATTTTATACGCTTTTTGGGGGTAATTTCGTGTAGATTTTAGCATTTTTTATTAGTTTTTAATAGAATTTTATTAGTTTTTAAGCAAAAATCATATTTCTGGACTTTACCATGAGTTTGTGTATTTTTCTGTGATTTCAGGTATTTTCTGGCTGAAATTGAGGGAGCTGAGCAAAAATCTGATTTAGGCTAAAAAAGGACTGCTAATGCTGTTAGATTCTGACCTTCCTGCACTCGGAATGGATTTTTTGGAGCTACAGAGTCCAATTGGCGTACTCTCGATTGGGTTGGAAAGTAGACATCTAGGGCTTTCCATCAATATATAATAGTCTATACTTTGCGCAAAGATAGATGACGTAAACTGGCGTTTAACACCAGTTCCATGTTGTAGTCTGGCGTCCAGCGCCAAAAACACGTCACGAACCAGAGTTGTACGCCAGAAATACGTTACAACTTGGTGTTCAACTCCAGAAACAGCCCAGGCACATGAGAAGCTTAAGTCTCAGCCCCATCACACACCAAGTGGGCCCCAGAAGCGGATTTCTGCACTATCCATCTTAGTTTACTCATTCTCTGTAAACCTAGGTTACTAGTTTAGTATTTAAACAACTTTTAGAGACTTATTTTGTATCTCATGACATTTTTAGATCTGAATTTTATACTCTTTGACGGCATGAGTCTCTAAACTCCATTGTTGGGGGTGAGGAGCTCTGCAGCGTCTCGATGAATTAATGCAATTATTTATGTTTTTCCATTCAAACATGCGTGTTCCTATCTAAGATGTTCATTCGCGCTTAACTATGGAGAAGGTGATGATCTGTGACACTCATCACCTTCCTCAATCCATGAACGTGTGTCTGACAACCACCTCCGTTCTACATCAGATTGAATGAGTATCTCTTAGATTCCTTAACCAGAATCTTCGTGGTATAAGCTAGAATTGATGGTGGCATTCATGAGAATCCGGAAAGTCTAAACCTTGTCTGTGGTATTTCGAGTAGGATTCTGGGATTGGATGACTGTGACGAGCTTCAAACTCGCGAGTGTTGGGCGTGATGACAAACGCAAAAGAATCAATGGATTCTATTCCGACATGATCGAGAACCAACAGCTGATTAGCCATGCTGTGACAGAGCATTTAGACCATTTTCACTGAGAGGATGGGAAGTAGCCATTGACAACGGTGACACCCTACATAGAGCTTGCCATGGAAGGAACTTTGCACTTTTGCATTGAGTTGAATATTACATTACAGGAATTCAGAAGACAAAGCATCTCCAAAACCCCAACATATTATCCATTACTGCACAACAAGTAATTATTTCACGCTCTTTTATTTTTTCTAATAATTCAAACTGATAATTATAATTGATATCCTGACTAAGAATAATAAAATAAACATAGCTTGCTTCAAACCAATAATCTTCGTGGGATTGACCCTTACTCACGTAAGGTATTACTTGGACGACCCAGTGCACTTGCTGGTAAGTGGTACGAAGTCATAAGAAATCTTGATTTTGATATTGGGATTACAATTTCTTGCACCAGCAGCCACCACTTGACTAATTTCTTCATCGTTGATATACTCCCTCACCACATTTTTTATTTCTTGCATGGTCCAAATAGGATTAGTAGTGAGATGTTTCCTAAAGTTCTCATTCAACAGGCCGTTTCTCAGGCATAGGCTCGCTATCGAGTTCGTCAAGCCATCAATCTCCAAACATTCATCATTGAACCGATCGAGGAACTTCCTCGTCAGCTCGCCAGCACGCTGTGTGACCCCCTACAAGTTGATCGGATGCTTGGCTTTGGCTATTTACGTGGTGAATTGCGCTAAAAACCTTTGTGAGATGTCTACAAAGGCCGTAATGGACTCTTGTGGGAGCGCGTTAAACCACCGTATCATCGGACCTGCCAGGGTTACCGGAAAAGCTCGTCCTCGTCCATTGTGCCTCCTGGGCTTCTCCCACAGTCTTCCGACCTCTTGGTAGGAGATCGGGTGCGAGACAGACTTGGACGAGAGTCTTTACTGGCTTCAGACAGTAGCGATCCCACGCTGCTAGCTCTCTTTCCAAGTTTTGCACTCAGTGTCGGAGTTCCTGCATAATCTTCAAGTTGTCATCGTCTGTACCAAACGGGCGTCTCTCGGGAGATCTGGAGGGTGTCATCCTGACGGGACGGTGGTCTCGAGCGTTCTTGAGAAAAGACTGCGGAGCATACCCTGCTTCTCAAGCGGGCTCTCCCTCCTCTCGTACTTCCTATATGTGAAGAAAGAGCCCCAAACTCGTGCCAGGTCCCCACAGATAGCGCCAATGATCCATTGCTTGGGTAAAATGGCGGGTCGGGTGAGGTCGATGATGGAGCAACTGGGTGTCAGAGAAGATCTGGACCTGGGCGCGAGCTTCGGGGGTAAAGTGATCGGCCGAGTTATCAATCGGTCGACGGGGGGCTATCTTCAAGGACATTACGATGCTTAAGTTAGTGTCCGTACGAAGAGGCGACCGATTTGGGTAAAAAAGGTGACATACATCTGGGGAAGGCTAGGTCCCTCCCCATTTATACTCTGCACTTGGGTGGGCCCCTTTAACTTGGGTCCATCTACCCGGAAGCTTCTACTAGCTGTCTAGGTTTTCTCAGCAGGGTGTTAGATGGCGCGCGAGTCACCTCTAGGTCCGGGTCGAGTAACCGGTCCATAGCTGGATTCGAATTCTTGTTTGGGTTGAGCCAGAACACTTATATATTTTAACATTAACGCTTTTAGAATTATTAAAATGTATGTTCATAAAAATTATTTTTTTTTTCAATTATAACACATCTAAAATTATTAAGTTATATACAAAATATTTTTGAAACACATCCAAGATCATAAATCTAAAATTTAAATTTAAATGTTAAAAACAAAATTAATTTTTTTATATCTTATTCGATAAAAATGCATCTAATATTTCTTATTTTTTTATTATTAGTATCATTTTTTCATTACTCATTTGAACATTAAAGTTTTTAAAATTATTAAAGTGTATCTTCATAAATTTTTTTCAGTTTAACACATCTAAAATTATTAAGTTATATACAAAATTTTTTTGAAACACATCCAAAATCATAAATTTAACATTTAAATTTAAACATTAAAAGTAAAATTAATTTTTTTAATATCTTATTTGATAAAAACTCATGTAATATTTCTTATTTTTTATTATCAGATGGATTTTTTCATTACTTATATATTTGAAAATTAATATATTTGAAATTATTAAAATTTACGTTCATAAAATTTTGTTTTTTTTAAATTATAACACATCTAAAATTATTAAGTTATATACAAAATATTTTTGAAACACATCCAAAATCATAAATCTAAAATTTAAATTTAAACGTTAAAAATAAAATTAATTTTTTTAGTATTTTATTCAATAAAATTCATCTAATATTTCTTATTTTTTATTTTTATTTGGATTTTTTCATTACTTATATATTTGAATATTAACGTTTTTAAAATTATTAAGTTATATATAAAATATTTTTGAAACACATGCGAAATCATAAATCTAAAATTTAAACTTAAACGTTAAGAACAAAATTAATTTTTTTAAAATCTTATTCGATAAAAACGCATTTAATATTTGTTATTTTTTTATTATTAGTGTCATTTTTTCATTACTTATTTGAACATTAACGTTTTTAAAATTATTAAAATATATGTTCATAAAAATTGTATTTTCTTTTCAATTATAACATTTCTAAAATTATTAAGTTATATACAAAATATTTTTGAAACACATCCAAAATCATAAATCTAAAATTTAAATTTAAACGTTAAAAATAAAATAATTTTTTTATATCATATTCGATAAAAACTCATCTAATATTTTTTATTATTATTAGTTGAATTTTTTCATTATTTATTTGAATATTAATATTTTTAAAATTATTAAAATGTATGTTCATAAAAATTATTTTTTCTTTCAATTATAACACATCTAAAATTATTAAGTTATATTCAAAATATTTTTGAAACACATCTAAAATTATAAATCTAAAATTTAAATTTAAACGTTAAAAATAAAATTAATTTTGTTATATCTTATTCGATAAAAATATATCTCATATTTCTTATTTTTTTATTATTAGTTGAATTTTTTCATTACTTATTTGAACATTAACGTTTTTTAAATTATTAAAATAAATAATTATTCAATAAAAATATATCTAACATATTTTATTATAGTATTAATTAGTTGGAATTTTTATGATTTATTTGAACATTGGTATTTTTTCATTTTAAAGTCTTTATTAATTTTAAAATTAAAATTTTGAATTTTATTTAATTTGGTTTTTGGATGTGTATTTAAATTGTAATTTATTAGTAATTAAAAATGTTAAAATTGAAACAAAAATTTTAAAATTTAAATTTTAAATTTTAATTTTATTTAGTTTGTATTTTAGATGTAGTATATTTAATTTAAGAAAAATACTAAATTTATTTGGATGTTTTTATTTTAATTTTTCTTAAATATTATGATAAAAAATTGAATAAATGACATTTTTAAAGGATTTAATTGAACTGTTGTTGAAAATATTGGGAGTGGATTCTTTTCAGTGGACAAAAGATGGATGGTGTCCAATGTTTAATCTCACCATTCATTGTTCTCTCTCCTATTTAAATTTGGTCTCTCTTATAGAATTAATTGTGAGAGATCACAATTTATTCTCTCAAGTGTTAAAAAAATTAAGAAGATTCATTTTTAAAAGTATCAATGGTCCCAGCACGACTATCAAAGTCACTGTTAATTTTGGCTAATTATTGTCACTAGAGCTTAACTACCAATAAACTTTATCCCCTTGAAGATGAAGCAAAATTATCATTACTTATTTTAAGATCTGATCAGAAATCACTATTTCTATTTCTATGGCACCTGCATCTTTTTACCTACTAAAACTTTAGATAATTGTTGACTCCGCAAATTAAACTTTTTCTCTCTAACCTTACATTAATGTTCTAATCCTGCTGGGTTTTTTTTTTTCTTTTTTTTTTTTATCCTGCCTCCCGAAGCAATTCTGCCTTCTCTTCCCATTCTGTAATGTCTTCCCCTTACGAAGAAAAGTAACACTGTTTGAAGGCCTCTTCCCACCTTATACTAATTGCAACCTTTCACCAAACTTTTACTAATCAATTCCCATTTATTCACCTCATGTTCTAAGCTCCCCACACACATGCATATAAATACCACACACACACACACACCCTCCTTCCACTTCAAATTAAGCAAACTCAAAAGTTTATATCATTCTTTTCTACCTTCATCTATTTTGCCCTCAGAAAATGGCAAACCCAACGATCCACTTCTTCAGCATCTTGTTCTTGTTACAAACAATCTCAGCACAAACAATAGCTCCAGCACCAGCAGGACCAACAAACATCACAAAAGTTCTGGAAAAAGCAGGACAGTTCACAACCTTCATGAAGCTCCTCAAGGCCACACAGGTAGCCGATCGGATCAACTCACAGCTCAACAACTCCAACCCAGGCGTCACGATCTTCGCGCCAACCGATAACGCCTTCGCCACCCTCAAATCTGGCACCTTAAACTCCATAAGCACCCAAGACCAGCTCCAACTGGTGCAGTACCACATTCTCCCAACCCTCTACACCATATCACAGTTCCAAACCGCAAGTAACCCCTTGCACACGCAAGCCGGTAGCAGCGACGACGGACAGTACCCTCTCAATGTTACTACTTCAGGGAACCAGGTGAATGTCACCACTGGAGTGGTGGACACAACTGTGTCCAACACTATCTACAGTGATAACCAACTTGCTGTGTACCAGGTGGACCAGGTGCTTCTTCCTTTGGCTCTCTTTGGCGCTCCCCCTACCGCGGCTCCTGCCGAGGCTCCAGCTCCGAGTAAGCCGGAGAAGAATGTGAGGGCCGCCTCGGATGCTCCTTCGGGCTCTTCGGATTCGTCCACGGATGCTTCAAGTGCAGTGGCTGTGAAAGGCTACACAGTGAAAGGAGCATTGGTTGTTGCAGTTATCACTGCCATGATGATGAGTGTTTCTTGGTTGTGAATGTAAGTCTTGAGATGGCTTCCTTTCTTTTTTTGTTTTTTTTTCGTTTTTTGTTATTATTTTTTACCTTGCTCCACGGAATGTCATGTTGATTGGTGATGGTGATGGAGATCTCTTGTACTGTGTATTGCTGCAATATTAAGAAAAAAGTTTTGCATTCGTTTTTCTTTTCTTTTTGCTGGTTTCCATTCGGACTTTTAGTTATTTAAATATTAATCAAGTTTTATCATTTTCTTCCTTCTCATTATCTTGATTAAAAAAAAATAGCCGTGTAACAAAATTATATTCATATATAAATATCCACTTCTTAGGTCGACAAAACATTGACTAAATTTCTATTTTAGTCTCTGAGATTTATGTAATTACTCATTTTAGTTCTTAAAATTCAGAATTACCCATAGAAAAAGTTATTTTGGAAAGATAGAATTTTTTTAACTAAGAAGATTTCAATGACCAAAATAGATAGCTGACTCTGTCTCAAAGACCCAAAAAGGAATTTAGTCACAAAACATTCCTCTACCACTCATCATAGAAAGTAGAAACAGAATTTTTTCTGCTTCCACAAAGCATAAAAAATGAGGTTCACGGCAGTAAAAAATGAAGACAGTTCTTTTTTATCGTTCAATCAAAAATTATTAGCACCAAAATTTCGCAAACCAGGTCATAATAAATATTTCCTTACCAATAAAAGTGCATGGTATAACATCAATCTACAAATTTGAATAGATCAAGTGTTCATTAGATGGCTGAAGTTTTTCATTGCCAGTTAGAACAGAACTCAATCATGTTGAAGAATTTTGTTACGTGTATATAATTTAAAACATAGGGTGATATTATACTCTCAACATTAGATGAGGTGTTTAGCAAATCTAAGTGAAGCCACATCTCATCCAATGGTTGAAGTATCAATACAATATAAATGGAAAAAAGCTCAATAGTCAGCAAAATTTATTTTTAGACCACACTTTTAAATATTGCTAATTAACTACTAGTCAAAAATAATAAAATCTATTGGCCTTCTAGCATTCCTTATATAACCTGACATTCCTTATATAAATGCACATGACATTTTTTCCTTTTGACAATATCGCCCAACTCTACAAGTTTCTAATAAAGAATATAGCAACTTAAGAATCAAAAGCCCATTTCTTACGCCAGAGCTTGGTGGACACAGTGCTGTGTAAAGGTTGGACACAGATTAGGATACTGCAAATTAAATTAAAGTTGTACAAACGGCAATTTCAACAAAATAGACTTCACAGCAACTAGTGATTCAATGATGATGTGAACTGTGAAGAAAGAATACGTCAAAAACGTAAATAATGGTTGCCTAGAATTAAAAAGTCATCAATTCATAGATAGTTACAACAACCACATAAACCAAAATGGGGCTGCATCAAATGTGCCTTCTCTAACTACCACCCATCCCATCCCTTCTGCTGAAAGCAAAAGCTTCCCCAAAAGCACATTACTTATCTTACAAGCATCTTGGGGATGGCCTACGTATCCCTCTCAACAACCGTTAGCAAGTGATTAGTCAACACTCAATATTATTGCTGTGGTCCCTTAAAGAAATCAAGAAAGTCTGTAACTTCCGCCAAGAAAAACATATTTGGAGCAGCGCTTTCTAATCTCTTGCCAATCAAAAATGGAACTCATATCCCCCACCCCCAGGAAAGCCTCCTCCGAAACCACCACCAGGAAAGCCACCTTCGAATGTGAAGTGATACTGCTGTCCACCAAACCCACCGGCACCAAATGGATTGAACCCACCACCCCCGCCACCGGTCATGTCTTCAAGGTCCTCCCCTCTATCGTATCTTGTGCGTTTGTCTTCGTCACTAAGTACCTAAAAACGCAATGAACCAACCACTTATTCAACAAAATATAAACGTCCCACAAATTTCTCTGAAGTGTAAAGATACTGAACATAAGTGAAAAATGATTCTGTAAGAATGATAAACCAGATATCCTCCCCTCATAAAAGCAAAGTCAGGTTAGAAAAGAGTATGACATCTTATTCATGAATATGACCTCATATGCTGCAGCGATTTCTCGGAACTTAGCCTCTGCTTCTTCCCTGTTTTCTACATTCTTATCCGGGTGCCATTGCAAAGCAAGTTTCTTGTATGCGCGTTTTATCTCAGAGGCGGAAGCTGTTTTTGAGATTCCCAAAATCTTGTAGTAATCCTTGCGTTTGCTCAGCTTTAGAGCTTTCTCAGCCCTCATTACTGCTTCACGGATATTCATATCCTGCATTTACAGACAAAGTACTACTCATCCACAGCATAAACATATGTTTATAAAAGCATTGCGATATTAGTGAATCATAAAATACCAAATGTTCAACTTCAAATAAGTAAAATTAAATAAAAAGATTTTACTGCAAGTCGAAAACCTTACTATGATGATGCTGCGCTTTTTTATGCAGTTTTTGTTTGGGAAAATAAGAAAAAGGTTTCACTTGTAATTATCAAATTCAACAGCTAAGATCATGAAATAGAGATAAGGAAAGTCAGTTTCGTTTCCTTACTGGATTAATTAATTATACAGGTCAAGAAATTTATCCAAATCTCAGAATCATAAAAATACAAGAATAACAGGGTTTGAGCCAAAGAATAACCCGACAAAGGACTAAACTAATTCATCCTATTGAGTTATTAACTAAGAGAGCTAATGAGGTTAGACCAACTTCAGTCTCAAGTTTAACCTATTAATAACCTACAATAAACTTTTTGGATCAACGCATATGGACACTGGTAAAAGATCTAATTTGTCTGGTTGTAACATGAAGCGACATGTATTGGGTCACCTTGCTTTTATGTTTGCTTTCTCTCTTGTTCCTGTACGGTATCCTCAATTTACATACTCCGCTTATCTCTTCTCTTTCTCAAGGATTTCTTATCTCGGGAACAATGAATTGAAAATGGAAATATGAATATTTCTTCCTCAGAAAAATCATTTTAAACACTAATTAATTATAATGTTTGAAACATGCTATATGAGTTCAAACTATAAAACAAACCTGAGGAGATTTTTGAGCAGCTGATTTCAGATCCTCAACAGCTCCCTCCCAATCCTCTATTAGAAGTTTGGCTTCTCCCCTCTGAAATATTGAGCATCCAAAAAGAGAATTAGTGCAGCCCATATAAGATATTACTACTACAACATATTTGATCCATCTCGTTACAAAAGACATAACACGAATAAAAGAAAACACAATTTCTATAAGATTATGGCCCAAAAAATTATTGTCGACAGATAAAAGAAGCACAATTTTGAAATTATATCAAACCTGAACAAGGGCTTCAAGAAGCTCCTCATTGATTTTAAGAGCTTCATTACAACTGTCCAAGGCATCTTTTCCTCTGCCAAGCTTGACTAGGACTTTACATAATTCTAGATGAAGATGAACATTATGTGCAAGATGATCAGGGTCAACTGCAAGTGCAGTTTTGAATTCCTCCACTGCCACACGGAGTTTACCCCTATTTGCATTATCTTCAGCCTTCATGAAGAACATAAGAGAAAAGACAACAAATCGTCAACATCCAAAACAAAAAGAAGATAGAAAAATTGACATGTAATTGTATGCTACAAGAAATTTCAAAAGTTAATCAGGGCTTACACTTTTTGTCTTTTTGAGTAGATTTTTCAATCCAAAATATGCTTTTTTTAATTCACTGTGCTCTGGATCCAGGCGGAGGCCTTTCTGGTAATGCCTAAATATATATATTCACACATAAGATGCATTAATTTGTATTTTTTTAAAAAAAAAATACATAAAATGCTAGAATAATGCAACAACATTTTCCACTTGACAAACCTGGTGGCAACATCATGATCAGCTAAATAGTAATATGCACGACCACGCAACAACAATGCCTCTAAATTATTTTCATCTTCCTTAAGAAGGAATCCAGACTCAGCTATGGCATTTTCATACTCTTTATCAGCTATCAATAACTTCACTTTCAGTAGCTTAGCCTATGGAAAGAAATGCATATAGAGTTAACGTGCTGCTTGAATATAACAAACCCAATCCCTACTGCCTGGGCCTTCAGACTACATAGATATGAAGCTGAAATGATATTAATGAAACTGAAAGAACATAAAAATGTTACCTCCATGCAAGCTGGAGAAAAAACAAGAACAACTTTGTCAATATATTCTAAAGATTTTATGAAGTTTCCTGAACCAAAAAGGGACTGAGCTGTTTCTAGGGCACTCTTAGCCTGCAATAGCTGGGAGAGCTCCTTTTCTGCAGTTGAATGTCCAGGTTTGAGCTCCAGAAACTTCTTGTAGCTCCCCTCGGATTGCTCATATCTACATTAAAAGCACATGAATGATATTAAATTTCAAATCAGGATTATGAGATACTTGGGGGATAAAGATGGGAGGCAAGAAGTGAATAAAGATGGGTTAGCATGATGGCTAGTTTCTGAAATCAATGGATTCTCAGAACTCATGGACTCCAGAACCACCCCGAAAAAAACAAAAGTTGGACAATTCTAAAGCTAGGTTTGGTAAAGCTTTTTGAAGAGGTGCTTGTGCTTTTTAAAAGCACTTACACCAGATTTTATTTATATTTCCACACATATTTTCCGCCATTATATTGCCATTTAAATACTCATATATTTCTAATTTCTCAATCTAACCTTCACAAATTCTAACACAATCTTCATATATTTTTTTATTTTTCAACCTAATCTTCACAATTTCAACACAAATACATATCTATCACGTATTAGGTATGAACTTCTATCTATTTATAATCTTCTTTAAAACATGAAGGAGACCTGATTTATGGAAACCAATCATAAAATTTTCATACAACAACTTCATGAACATCAGTCAAAATTATAATAACAATATATATATAAATATGTAAATATAGATATATAATTTTACTTGAGATATGTGTCCATTTTCTGTGATTTGTAGAAGCGAGTCAATATATATAGATGGGTAATGGACGTATCAGGACTAACATTGGATTACATACAAGTTTTATTATCGACTAATGATAACTCTATTTATATTAATATAGAGAGCAAATCAAATAAATATTTAAATAATTGGTCTCTAAAATTTGAAACAAAAAATTATTCTTTGTTATAAATATATTTATTATAATTTTTTTAATTTTTAAAAGCTGTTTTACCAAACACAATTATAGTGTTTGTGCTTGTTAAAAACTATTTTTAACGTGATTTTACTAAACGCAAGTGCTGCAACTTAAAAAGTTCATAAACTACTTTCGAAAAGTAAAAACTTTACCAAACCAAGTCTAAGATTCAAATGTCTTTTAACCACCTGTGTGCAAACAAATGCTCAAGAGAAAATATATTTCAATAAGCATCACATAATTTTGGTTTCGACACTATCACCTGTTCTTAGAAAACTTTATTTTTATCATCTTACCATCTTCAAAACCAAGACCTAGCATTTAGCATGGAATTTCCTCTAAAGATTATAAAACATGAAGCAAAGGGATAGGATTAAATTCTTCAAATCAACCAGACCTGCACAATTGACGAAGAACTGATGCACGGAATAGATATGCTTCTGAAAGATTTGGGTCTGCTTCTATGGCAGCATTTAGATCATCAAGTGCCTCAGTATAATGTTTAACTTTTATACTTTCAGATACCTTATCAAATAACTCAGCAGCATTTCCAGATTTTCCACCTGATACAACCAACAAGACGGTTCAAGCAACAGACAGCAATTCGACATTGAACCACTGTAGAACTTCCAGAGGCACGAAAATTGCTAGAAATGACAATTTTTGGGGATGTGCACGTGAATTTATTTGATCAATCCTAATGGAGAAATGTGGTTTCTCCATTGAAAAAATGGAAAGGCAAAACAAACACATGGCACAAAATAAAGAAACAACATTCCTGGATATGCAATATCACATCTTTGGACTTCGGGTCAAAGAAGAGGGCCTAAGGTTGCAATATCACTTTTTAATGCAGCTCCTCACTTTCTAACTATGGTTGATAAAAGATGCATGGCAAAACCTTCCATCTTCCATTTTATGAACTGATGCTACACTACATATCAACAAAAATACATTGTTTTGATCAATACGCCATCAAATAGGTCCTTACTTTTTCTCTTCCTTTTCTTTCTACCAGTGATAATAATTCAAATACGACCCTAATATATCAAATGCACACCATGTTCTTTCCCAAACTCAAATCCACCTAAGAAGTTTGACTTTTTCACCATCAAATTACAAAACTTTTACTACTGCTGTTAAGGGATCAGTTAACAAGTTCCTCATAGGGAACCCCATAGGCAAAAACCCGAATTTGTTCCTTTCAACAACAATCAATGAAACAAAGTCCGATCCAAGCACTAAAGTTATGAAATTTAAGCCGGGGTAATAAAAAGGAAATCAAATTACTCCTACAAAGCGATTTAATGAAAAGAAGAACACCAATTTTGAAGGAGATAATAAAAAACCAGAGAGTCAGAGTGTTTGTTACCTGAAGCAGAAACTAGAGGCTGAAGGAGAATGAGTTGGCAAACCAAAACAAAGTTGAGTATAAAGAGCGCGTAAAGCAACCCCCTGCACGCTACCGAATCCATCGGCAGCAACAACAGACCCATAACACTAAGCATTGCAAATCTTTTCCCCTTTTTGTTCTGTGTTTTGTGTGTGTCACATAAACATATCGCAGCGGAAGAAGAAGAAATCGATGGAACTGGCCACTCTTCTACAGAGACAGAATAACCTGACGCAGCAGCCGGAGGCAGGAACGGCTTTTTTATTTTAATTTAATTTAATTTTAATTGGATTTGATTTGATTTTATTTTTCTTAACGAGAAGTAAATAACGAAACCAAAGGAAGGGAGAAACCGTGAATATAACCCAGGTTGATATACATGTCATGCCACGTAGTTTTAGCCAATCATTGTTCTACACGTTGGACTTAGGTCAACTTGCCATTCTCCCGTTCCTTTGTGTAAAAGTAC
This sequence comes from Arachis stenosperma, assembly GCF_014773155.1. Taxonomy (NCBI): domain Eukaryota; kingdom Viridiplantae; phylum Streptophyta; class Magnoliopsida; order Fabales; family Fabaceae; genus Arachis; species Arachis stenosperma. The sequence continues at coordinate 32,172,335 of NC_080382.1, read as the reverse complement.
CGTCTAATGTCTAATAAGAATCTGCCATGTCAATTTTTTAAAATTCATTTTTAGAAAATAAATTCATGAACAATGCGATAAAAAAAAAACAAACAAAATTAAAAACAAAAAAAATTTATAAACAACGTTAAATCTATTTGTAGCTAATTAAACTTTTATTTAATGTGCATATTTAAAATTTATTATTTGCCATTAAAAATATTTTAATTTCCATAAATTAGCATTGAATTGAAAAAAAAAGTCGCGAAACATCACAAATATTTAACAAGATATGTATCTTTTGTGGGAGAATCTATGATGTTGTGTTTTTTTTTTTTGGGTGATATCTATGATGTTGTGTTTATTCGATTCTTTTGTTTCATTGTTAATAATAAATAAATTAATAATTTTTAGATTTTATTTTACAATTTGAATTTAAGGAGCGAAAACAATTTTTTTAATGTCTCAACTGTAATTTTAGAAATAAAACTTAAAAATAAAAAAATATGTAAGTTGTCAAAAATAAAATAAAATGTAAAAATTAAAGAAAAGGAAAAGAAAAGAAAATGAGATAACACCAAACTATTGAAAATAAAATAAAACAAAACAAACAACTAACTAACAATATTTAAAAATAAGATAGAAGATTTGATTTTGAACATTTATAAAATTTAAAAATAGAAAGTTAAATAGAGATTTTGGAAATTCAATTTAAAGAGAAACTAAAAAAATACTAACCTTTTAAAATTTGAATTTTTGAAATAAGATAAGATAAAAAAATTTTAAAACCCAACAAAAAGATAAGATAAGTTTTAAAGAAATTTAAATTAAACAAAAAGATTACTAAAAAGACACTAAATTTAAAATTTAAATTTAAATGAAAGATAAAATAACTAAAAATTTAAAAATTTAAGAAAAAGATAAGTATGATAAAGATTTAAAATTTAAGAAAGATAGGAAGATAGAATTTGAAAATTAAGAAGAAAATTGACTAACCCAATAAGAAGATACTAACAGCACACCAAACTTTAAAATTTGAAATTAAATTAAAATAAGATAACAAAAAAAATTTAAAATTTAAAAAGGGAAAAATAAACAGTATTAATTTTAAAAAAAATTAAAAGAAAAATACTAAAAAATACCAAACTTTAAAATTTTGAAAACAAATCACAATAATTTTTGAAAATTTTAAAGGAAAAACACTAAAAGACATCAACTTTAAAAATTTTGAAATCAAACAAGAAAAATAGAAAGAACAGTTCGAAGATCAAGCTACAACAAGAGCAATTTATTTTTTGAAGATCAAGAAGAAAACACAATTAAAAGAAAACTAATAAAAAGTATCTTATCTAAGTAACAAGACAACCGATAGTTGTCAATCTCAAATAATCTCTGACAACGGCACTAAAATTTTGGTGTGTGAAAATGAAACTCGCACAACTGAACCGACAAGTGTACCGGGTCGTCCAAGTAATACCTTAGGTGAGTGAGGATCGATCCCACGAAAATTGTTGGATTGAGCAAGCTATGGTTATCTTGTAGATCTTAGTCAGGCAAATTAAAAGATGATTGTTGTTGTTGTAGGTGCATAAACAAAACACTAAAGAATTAAAAGTTGTGGTTATCTTGTTGCATTTGTTTACAGAGACAAGACACTGAGACATGGGCACATAGACACAAAATCATATTTGACAGAGGAGACATGGTCAGAGGCAGTGTGTCCAGAGACACTGAATTAGTATATTTTGTGTCCATCCTGACAGGAAGGACACGAGGCACTAACAATAGACACAACTTATTTTTCATTCTTTTTTTCATTATTTTTGTTAATTTTTCATAATTATATTTTTTTATTATTATATTTTTCATCTCAAATTTTTTGAATGAAAAAAATGAAAATAAATTAGATTTTCATAATTTGATCTAGTTTAACACCAAACAGAATACAAAACCACAAAATTTTGTGTCTCTGTCCATCAGTGTCTTGTCCTGTCCTGTTCTCAGAAACAAACATAGTCTAAAGAATAGATATGGAAACAATTATAGAAGATAAGTTAAGGCCTTGGAGATGCTTGTTCTTCTGGATTAATAGTTCTTACTGAATACTTTAACAATGAGTGATTCATTCAATAGAAAGGTTGTAAGTGATTAAAGCCAGGGCTAGTGGTCATTAATCTCCTCTGATCCAGATCACACGCCGATGGTAATGGTCATCCAATCTGAACGATGGTGAAGCTTATGAAATCCAGTCTCCGGTGATCCTACTCAAAACACCACAGACAAGGTCAGATCTTCTGGATCGGAGAATGATGCTCTATATTCTAGCCTTAACACTACAGAGATCTCAATTACCCATGACTAACGAAATTTCATGTCACGTATCCCAATTGGCCTAGATACACTCTTGGAACCTATGATGTATTTTTAAGCTGTAGCTCAATACTATCCGGCTAAGGTTTCGTAAGAGCTCAAGTAGAATAAAGGGTCATACTCTCGTTCCATTCTAGATTCATAAAGATGAAGAACAAAAACACATCATAGAAAGGAATCAAACATGAATTAAAGTAGAAGAAGAAATAATATTAATCCATAGGAATGAGTAGAGCTCCTATCCTTAACCTACGAGGTTTAGCCACTCATAATTTACAGAAAATAGAGTGTGATATATTTTGAGAGGCTGAAGATCCTAAACATGGGTGATCTTCCTATATATACTAATCTAATAATTAAAAACTACAAAAATGAGATAAACTAAGCAAAAGGTGCGAAAATCCACTTCTGGGCCCACTTGGTGAGTGTTTGGGCTGAGCTTGGCGTCCAACTTGGATGAGTGGGTGTGTCTACACTGCCTTGTGCTCCCTTGGTGGCGTTGAACACCAGTTTTGGGTGTTCAACGCTGGCATTGGTCCTTCTGGGGCGTTGAACGCCAGAAATGAGGTAAGTTGGGTATTCAATGCCCGTTTTGGGCAGTTCTTTTCAAAGAAAAGTATAGACTATTATATATTGTTGGAAAGCTCTAGAAGTTAGCTTTCCAAAACCATTGAGAGTGCATCTATCGAACCTCTGTAACTGTAGAAATGTTCGTTGGAATGTATGGAGGTTAGGATTTGACAGCATTTACTATCCTTTCTTTGCCTCTGAATCAGGCTTTGCCAAAACTTGACAAATTCATCCAAAAATTACCTAAAATCATAAGAAAAATACAAAAGCTCAAAGTAGCATCCAAAATGTTATTTTGTACTAAAACCTACTAAAACATAATAAAACTTAAAAAATATAACTAAAAACAGTAAGAATACAGTATCAAAAAGGGTATAAAGTATCCACTCATCAGTTACGTCTTTGAACAAGTGTGCTGATGCGTGAGCATCTTTCTTATCTTTTCCTAGTGAATTTGCATTTAAATTGTTAAGTTTAATCAAGAATTAATTGTCTTTTAGCTACTATGGATGCTACTTTGAGTCTTGTGCAATTTTGTGTATTTTAGGTAGCATTTGGCTGGATCTGATGGAGAGGAAGCTTGCACAAATGGAAGGAGCTCAAGAATTAAAGAAGATGATCAGCGAAGAGTGATGCGTGCGCGTACTTGATGCGTATGCGTGATTTGGAGCTTTCTAGGGTGACGCGTGCGCGTGGATGACGCGTACGCGTGATTTGAAGAATTGCACAGCGACGTGTGCGCGTACCTGACATGTACGCGTGACACGCGAAGATGACCATCGATGCATACGTGTGACTGACGCGTACGCGTGACATGCGCCACGTGCAGAAAACGCAGAAAATGCTGGGGACAATTTCTGAGCTGTTTTTGACCCAGTTTTCGGCCCAGAAAGCACAGATCAGAGGCTGCAGAATGATGAACTCAAGGGAACACTTCCTGTTACTTCCTAAGTTAGGCGTGGGTCCTACGAAGCAAGTGGTCCCCATCCATCACTTGAAGACTTGCTGATTGCCATAATTAATTCTGATTTAAATTTAAATATTAGAGGAAAAGATGTTAGTTTAGATATTAGATTTTAAATTAATTAGGATTAGATATAAAAGATTTTAGGATTCTATACCAAGGGAGACCCCCATTCCAGACTACCAAAATATATTTTACCAGAATCTTTATTTTCTTTGAGTCATGAGCAACTAAACCTCCATTGTTAAGGTTAGGAGCTCTGTCTATTTGTATGGATTGATTTTATTGCTTTTTCTATTTTAATTCATGTATGGATTTATAATTTAAGAATTGTTTTCGCTCTTTATCTTATGAAATTGGGTGGAACGGAAATATGACGCTCTTTCTATTTGAGTTCTTGTATAACTTGGAAAAGCTCTTTACTTGAACAACAGCTTGAAAACACATTCTCTTAAATTTTAATTATCTGGACTTAATGGGATACGTGATATATAATCCTTTTATTTTTGGGTAATTAGAGTTTTTGTGGCATATAAACTGGAATTTGACCATCACCCTCTAATTGGAATTAATTGACCAAGGAATTGGCAGTTGATGAATTTTAGGGGAGACTAGAAAGGTCTAAGGAATTAGGGTCTAGTCACATATAGTTTGCCATAAATTAAATCCTGAATGATTAAAATAGTTAGTAAGAAAAGTTAATCTGGAAAAATAGATAACTCTGAAACCTTAACTACCTTCTCCATACTTTATTCCCAACCCATTTACTTTACTATTTCAATTTCTGCACGATTGTTTAATGCTCTTTGAATATTCAAACACTCATTCCTGTTTGTCTGACTAAGCCAATCAATCAATCATTGTTGCTTGATCCATCAATCCTCGTGGGATCGATCCTCACTCACCTGAGGTATTACTTGGTACGACCCGGTGCACTTGCCGGTTAGTTTGTGGGTTATAAATTCTGCACCAAGTTTTTAGCACCGTTGTTAGGGATTGATAGTGATTAACAACTATTAGTTGTTTGATTGCTTAGATTAGGCGTTTTATTTTTTTATTTTATTTTTTTGTTTTAATATTTTTGAAAAAAAAAATTTAATAACACTAATATTTTTGGTAATTGCTGAAATCAAGTTTGGTGTTTCCTAGTTCAGGTTACCTCACTGGGAATTCTCTGTACTCTGACGTAGAGAGTTCCAATTTTTTCTTGTCTTCTGTTTGTTTATGCGCAGGAACAGAGACAAAGAACATCTCTTAGACTTTGATCCTGAACATGAAAGGACTTTTAGGCGGCATTTACAACAAGCTAGACTTTGCAAGGCTGCAGAATCCACTATGGATCCTACCAATGCTGATAATGCCAATATGGAAAATCCGAATGGAAATGAGCAACAAAGGAGAGTACTTGGCTCTTACTCTGCTCCTACTGTAGATCTTTATGGAAAAAGCATTGTGGTGCCTCCTATAGCTGCGAACAACATTGAGTTGAAGCCACAACTGGTCACCCTGGTGCAACAAAACTGCCAGTATCATGGTCTTTCCCACGAAGACCCAAATCAGTTTATTTCTAGTTTTCTTCAGATTTGTGATACTGTGAAGACAAATGGATGAACCCAGAGGTATATAAACCCATGCTCTTCCCGTTTGCTCTGAGGGATGGAGCAAAGCTATGGCTAGATTTCCAACCCAAGGAGAGTCTGGATACTTGGAACAAGGTTGTTACTGAGTTTCTCACTAAATTTTTCCCACTAAAGAAGCTGAGTATGCTTAGGGTGGAGGTTCAGACCTTCAGGCAGAAGAATGGTGAAACTCTGTATGAAGCTTGGGAGAGATACAAGCTACTGACTAGGCAATGTCCTCCGAACATGTTCTCCAAATGGACCCAACTAGATATCTTTTATGAAGGTTTGGGTAAAATATCCAAGATGTGCTTAGATAATTCTGCAGGAGGTTCATCGCACAAGAAGAAGACACCGGAGAAGACTATTGAGCTTATTGAATTGGTTGCTAGCAACCAATATTTATACTCATCTAACAAGAATCCTGTGAACTATGAGGCTCCTCAGAAAAAGTGTGTTATGGAAGTAGAAGCTTTAAATGCTATTCTTGCTCAGAACAAGCTTATGTCTCAGCAAATAAGTCTACTTACTCAACACATGGGTGGCATGGAAGTCTCAGCTATCAACACCCAAAATCCACCTCAAGAGGTCTCCTATGACATGGCAGAAAATTTAGTACAAAATGATAATTATGGTTATGCTCAATCCTCTTCTGAACAGGTCAATTACATGGGGAGTGGTTCTAGAAATCCCAATAATGACCCCTCGTGCACGAAATTGCAATAACACTTTTGCAATCCCGCACAACTAACCAGCAAGTGCACTGGGTCGTCCAAGTAATACCTTGCGTGAGCAAGGGTCGATCCCACGGAGATTGTCGGCTTGAAGCAAGCTATGGTTATCTTGTAAATCTTAGTCAGGAGATCAGAAATTATCAGGATTGATTGTGAAAAGCAAAAGAACATGAAATGGTTACTTGTTTTGCAGTAATGGAGAATAGGTTGGGGTTTTGGAGATGCTCCATCTTCTGAATCTCTGCTTTCCTACTGTCTTCTTCATCAAACACGCAAGTCTCCTTCCATGGCAAGCTCATGTAGGGTTTCACCGTTGTCAATGGCTACCTCCCATCCTCGCAGTGAAAGCTAATGCACGCACTCTGTCACAGTACTGCCAATCACCGGTTTGGTTCCCTCCCCTACCGGAATAGAATCCCTCTTTTGCGTCTGTCACTAATGCCCAGTAGGTTACAGGTTTGAAGCACGTCACAGTCATTCAATCATTGAATCCTACTCAGAATACCACAGACAAGGTTTAGACCTTCCGGATTCTCTTGAATGCTGCCATCAGGTCCTGCCTATACCACGAAGATTCCGATTAAAGAACCCAAGAGATAACTACTCAATCTAAGATAGAACAGAGGTGGTTGTCAGGCACATATTCATGGTTGAGAATGATGATGATTGTCACGGATCATCACATTCATCCGGATTAAGAACAAGTGTTATCTTAGAATCGAAGCAAGCATGATTGAATAAGAAACAGTAGTAATTGCATTAATCCATCAAGACACAGCAGAGCTCCTCACCCCCAACTATGGGGTTTAGAGGCTCATACTGTGGAAAGAAACGTGTACAAAATGTTATGGGGTCATAAGGTACGGATACAATGTCAAAAGATCCTATAAGTAGTAAAAGCTAGTATCCTAAGGTTTACAGAAATGAGTAAATGACAGAAAAATCCACTTCCGGGCCCACTTGGTGTGTGCTTGGGCTGAGCAATGAAGGAATTTCGTGTAGAGACCTTTTCTGGAGTTAAACGCCAGCTTTCATGCCAGTTTGGGCGTTTAACTCCAAATTTTATTCTAGTTCCGGCGTTTAACGCTGGAATTTCTGTAGGTGACTTTTAGCGCCGGTTTGGGCCATCAAATCTTGGGCAAAGTATAGACTATTATATATTGCCGGAAAGCCCAGGATGTCTACTTTCCAATGCCGTTGAAAGCGCGCCAATTGGGCTTCTGTAGCTCCAGAAAATCCACTTCGAGTGCAGAGAGGTCAGAATCCAACAGCATCTGCAGTCCTTTTCAGTCTCTGGATCAGATTTTTGCTCAGGACCCTCAATTTCAGCCAGAAAATACCTGAAATCACAGAAAAACACACAAACTCATAGTAAAGTCCAGAAAAGTGAATTTTAATTAAAAACTAATAAAAAATATACTAAAAACTAACTAAAAGATACCAAAAATATACTAAAAACAATGCCAAAAAGCATACAAATTATCCGCTCATCACAACACCAAACTTAAATTGTTGCTTGTCCCCAAGCAACTGAAAATCAAAATAGGATGAAAAGAAGAGAATATACTATAGACTCCAAAATATCAAAGAAACATAGCTCCAATTAGATGAGCGGGACTAGTAGCTTTTTGCCTCCGAACAGTTTTGGCATCTCACTCTATCCTTTGAAGTTCAGAATGATTAGCATCTATAAGAACTCAGAACTCAGATAGTGTTATTGATTCTCCTAGTTAGGTATATTGATTCTTGAACATAGCCAGTGTATGAGTCTTGGCTGTGGCCCAAAGCACTCTGTCTTCCAGTATTACCACCGGATACATACATGCCACAGACACATAATTGGGTGAACCTTCTTAGATTGTGACTCAGCTTTGCTAAAGTCCCCAATTAGAGGTGTCCAGGGTTCTTAAGCACACTCTTTTGCCTTGGATCACAACTTTCTTCCTTTCTTTTTCTCTTTTTTTTTCTTTTCTTTTTTTTTCGAATTTTTTTTTTCACTGCTTTTCTTGCTTCAAGAATCAATTTGATGATTTTTCAGATCCTCAATAACAGTTCTCTTTCTCCTCATTCTTTCAAGAGCCAACAAATTTAACATTCTTAAAAACAACAAATTCAAAAGACATATGCACTGTTCAAGCATTCATTCAGAAAACAAAAAGTATTGTCACCACATCAAACTAATTCAACTAGTTTCAGAGATAAATTTCGAAACCCTGTACTTCTTGTTCTTTTGTGATTAAAGCATTTTTCTTTTAAGAGAGGTGATGGATTCATAGGACATTCATAGCCTTAAGGCATAAACTCAAATATAGATATAAGATGAAACTAAAAAAAAATTATAAATAGAAAATAAAACAAAAAAAAAAACGCAAACATAGGCTTCTAATGATAGAGGTTTTCACAGAGTTAGGACTCAACAACCTTGATTTTGAGAAGTGGATGCTCCCTCAGCTTGAGAGGAGAGCTTTTGGCGTTTCATCTCTTGGATTTCACGCCCCTGCTTCTCTTGTTCCTTCAGCAATTTGCAGAGCATGCAGTTCTGATTCTGTTGTTCTTCCTTCAGTTGCTCCATAGTCTCTTGCAACTTGTTAATAGATGCTTCTAGGTTGAACCAGTAGTCAATTCTTGGGAATTCAGGGAGGAATTCCTGCGCCCTCCTCTTGATGGAGTTGTCTTGCACTTGTCCTTCCATTGACTTCTTGGTGATTGGGTGTTCAATGGGTATGAACTCATCCACTCCCATCTTTACCCCAGCCTCTTTACAGAGCAAGGAAATCAAGCTCGGATAAGCTAATTTGGCTTCAGTGGAATTCTTATTTGCAATTGTGTAGATCTCACAAGCAATCACATGATGCACCTCCACTTCTTTTCCAAGCATAATGCAATGAATCATCACTGCTCTCTTGATGGTGACCTCAGAACGGTTGCTAGTGGGCAATATGGAACGCCCAATAAAGTCTAGCCAACCTCTTGCAATTGGTTTGAGGTCTCCCCTCTTGAGTTGGTTTGGGACACCCTTAGAATTGGTTATCCACTTAGTTCCAGGGAGGCATATGTCCTCTAGAACTTGATCCAACCCCTTATCTACTCTCACCATCCTCCTATTAAAGGAATCAGGATCATCTTGCAGTTGAGGCAACTTGAAGATTTCCCTTATTTTGTCCAGATGGAAGTATATAACTTTCCCTCTGACCATGGTTCTGTAGGTATGGTAAGCGGTTCCAGTCATTCTCTGCTTATCTGTTAGCCACAGATTTGAGTAGAATTCCTGAACCATGTTCCTTCCAACCTTTGTTTCATGATTGGTTAGAACTTCCCATCCTCTGTTTCGAATTTGCTCTTGGATCCCCGGATATTCATCTTCTTTCAGATCAAATTTAACTTCCGGGATCACTGACCTCAGACCCATTTTTATGATAATGGTCTTCATGTTCTTTGGTTAAGAACTTCTCTTCATTCCAAAGATTCTTTGGATTATTCTCTTTCTTGCCTCTTAAATTGGTTTGTTTTCCCTTAGGAGCCATGATGTTGATGAATTTTGGCTTAGTGATCACGGAAAAGCACACCAAACTTAGAGGTTTGCTTGTCCTCAAGCAAAATAAAAGAGAAAAGAGAGGGGGAGGAAAAGGAAATTCGAATGGTGTGGTGGAATGAGGGAGCCAAACGTGTATTTATAAGGTGGGGAGGGGAGTTTTCGAAAAAAAGAGAGAGAGATTTGAAAAGATATGGAAAGAAATTGAGAAAAGGGTGAGTTTTTGAAGAAGATTTGAGATTAATTTGAAATAGATTTGAAGAATGGTTTTGATTTGTGAAGATTTGAAAGTGAATGATGAAGGGTTGAAGTGCATTTATGTAGAAGAGTATGGTTAAAAAGAGGAAAGTTTGAAAAAAATTGAGTTGAAAACAAAAATGTGGTCCCCCCACCTTTCTGGCGTTAAACGCCCAGAATGGCACCCATTCTGGCGTTTAACGCCCATTTGCTACCCTTTTTGGGCGTTTAACGCCCAGCCAGGTGCCCTGGCTGGCGTTAAACGCCAGAAATCCTTTATCACTGGGCGTTTTTCCAAAACGCCCAGGATGCTGCACACCTGGCATTAAACGCCCAGAATGGTGCCCATTCTGGCGTTTAACGCCCAAAATGGTACCATTACTGGCATTAAACGCCCAGAATGGTGCCCATTCTGGCGTTTAACGCCCAAAATGCCCCTTACTGGCATTTTTTCGCCAGTAAGCTCATTTTCTCTGCTTTTTGAGCTGAATCCTTCTGTAACTCTGTGAATTCCTTCATTTTTTGATACTTGCCTCTGTAAGAACTAATCATATACCTTCCTAATGACTGGGTTGCCTCCCAGCAAGCGCTTCTTTACTGTCTTTAGCTGGACTTTCACTGAGAATCACTCAAGTCTCAGTTTTGAGCATTCCTGCTCAAAATTTCCTTCAAGATAGTGCTTGATTCTCTGTCCATTAACAATGAACTTCTTGTCAGAATCAATATCCTGAAGCTCAACATATCCATATGGTGATACTCCTGTAATCACATACGGACCCCTCCACCGGGATTTGAGTTTTCCTGGAAACAATTTGAGCTTGGAGTTGAAGAGCAGAACTTTTTGTCCTGGCTCAAAGACTCTGGTTGACAATCTCTTGTCATGCCACTTCTTTGCCTTTTCCTTATAAATTTTTGCATTTTCAAAGGCATTGAGTCTGAACTCCTCTAGCTCATTTAGCTGGAGCAGTCTTTTCTCACCAGCTAACTGTGCATCCATGTTTAGGAATCTGGTTGCCCAGTAGGCTTTATGTTCCAGTTCCACAGGCAAATGACAGGCCTTCCCATACACCAGTTGGTATGGAGAGGTGCCTATAGGAGTCTTGAATCCTGTTCTGTATGCCCACAGAGCATCATCCAAGCTCTTTGCCCAATCCTTTCTTCGGGCTATCACAGTCCGTTCTAGGATTCTTTTTAGCTCTCTGTTAGAGACTTCAGCTTGCCCATTTGTCTGTGGATGATACGGAGTTGCCACTTTATGGCTGATTCCATATCTAACCATAGCAGAGTATAGCTGTTTATTGCAGAAATGAGTGCCCCCATCACTGATTAGCACTCTGGGGACGCCAAACCTGCTGAAAATGTTTTTCTGGAGGAATTTTAGCACGGTCTTGGTATCATTAGGGGGTGTAGCAATTGCTTCTACCCACTTAGATACATAGTCCACTGCCACCAGAATGTAAGTGTTTGAGTATGATGGTGGGAATGGCCCCATGAAGTCTATTCCCCATACATCAAACAATTCTATCTCTAATATCCCTTGTTGAGGCATGGCATATCCGTGAGGCAGATTACCAGCTCTTTGGCAACTGTCACAGTTACGCACAAACTCTCGGGAATCCTTGTAGAGAGTAGGCCAGTAGAAGCCGCACTGGAGGACTTTAGTGGCTGTTCGCTCACTTCCAAAATGTCCTCCATAATGTGATCCATGGTAGTGCCATAGGATCCTTCGTGCTTCTTCTCTGGGTACACATCTGCGGATCACTCCATCAGCACATCTCTTAAAGAGATATGGTTCATCCCAAAGGTAATACTTGGCATCTGAAATTAATTTCTTTCTTTGCACACTACTGTACTCCTTGGGTATGAACCTTACAGCTTTATAATTTGCAATATCTGCAAACCATGGAGCTTCCTGGATGGCAAAGAGTTGCTCATCTGGGAAAGTCTCAGAGATCTCAGTAGAAGGGAGGGACGCCCCAGCTACTGGTTCTATCCAGGACAGATGATCAGCCACTTGATTCTCTGTCCCTTTTCTGTCTCTTATTTCTATATCAAACTCTTGCAGAAGCAACACCCATCTTATAAGCCTGGGTTTTGAATCCTGCTTTGTGAGTAAGTATTTAAGAGCAGCATGGTCAGTGTACACAATCACCTTTGATCCCACTAAGTAGGATCTAAACTTGTCAATGGCATAGACCACTGCAAGTAACTCTTTTTCTGTGGTTGTGTAGTTCTTCTGTGCATCATTTAGAACACGGCTAGCATAATAAATGACATGCAGAAGTTTGTTATGCCTCTGTCCCAACACTGCACCAATGGCATGATCACTGGCATCACACATTAATTCAAATGGTAATGCCCAATCTGGTGCAGAGATAACTGGTGCTGTGACCAGCTTAGCTTTCAGGGTCTCAAATGCCTGCAAACACTGTGTGTCAAACACAAATGGCGTGTCAGCAGCTAGTAGGTTACTTAGAGGTTTTGCAATTTTCGAAAAATCCTTGATAAACCTTCTATAGAATCCTGCATGCCCAAGAAAGCTTCTGATTGCCTTAACATTGGCAGGTGGTGGTAATTTTTCAATTACCTCTACCTTTGCCTTATCCACCTCTATTCCCCTGCTTGAAATTTTGTGCCCAAGGACAATTCCTTCAGTCACCATAAAGTGACATTTCTCCCAGTTTAAAACTAGGTTAGTCTCTTGGCATCTTTTTAGGACAAGTGATAGGTGGTTAAGACAGGAGCTGAATGAGTCTCCATATACTGAAAAGTCATCCATGAAGACTTCCAGAAATTTCTCTACCATATCTGAGAAGATAGAGAGCATGCACCTCTGAAAGGTTGCAGGTGCATTGCACAGACCAAAAGGCATTCTCCTATAGGCAAACACGCCAGAAGGGCAGGTGAATGCTGTTTTCTCTTGGTCCTGGGGATCTACTGCAATTTGGTTATAGCCTGAATAGCCATCCAAAAAGCAGTAATAATCATGACCAGCTAATCTTTCTAGCATTTGGTCTATGAATGGTAAAGGAAAATGATCCTTTCTGGTGGCTGTATTGAGCTTTCTGTAGTCAATACACATGCGCCACCCTGTGACTGTCCTTGTAGGGACCAGTTCATTTTTTTCATTATGAACCACTGTCATGCCTCCCTTTTTGGGAACAACATGGACAGGGCTCACCCAGGGGCTATTAGAAATAGGATAAATAATCCCAGCCTCTAGTAATTTAGTGACCTCTTTCTGCACCACCTCCTTCATGGCAGGATTTAGCCTCCTCTGTGGTTGAACCACTGGTTTGGCATTATCCTCCAACAGGATCTTGTGCATGCATCTAGCTGGGCTAATACCCTTGAGATCACTTATGGACCACCCAAGAGCTGTCTTGTGTGTCCTTAGCACTTTAATCAGTGCTTCCTCTTCCTGTGGATTTAAAGCTGAGCTTATAATCACTGGAAAAGTGTCACCCTCTCCCAGAAATGCATATTTCAGGGATGATGGTAGTGGTTTGAGTTCAGGCTTAGGAGGCTTATCTTCCTCCTGAGGAATTTTCGAAAATTCCTTTGCCTCCTCTGGCTCGTCCTGATCAGTTTGAGCATCTTTGAAGATGTCCTCAAGCTCTGATTCTAGGCTTTCAGCCATATTGATCTCTTCTACCAGAGAATCAATAATGTCAACGCCTATGCAGTCATCTAGTGTGTCTGGATGCTGCATAACTGTTACAGTATTCAACTTGAACTCATCCTCATTGACTCTCAAGGTTACTTCCCCCTTTTGTACATCAATGAGAGTTCGTCCAGTTGCTAGGAAGGGTCTTCCTAGAATGAGAGTTGCACTTTTGTGCTCCTCCATTTCCAGCACCACAAAGTCAGTTGGAAAGGCAAATGGCCCAACCTTGACAATCATGTCCTCTATTATGCCTGATGGGTGTTTAATGGAGCCATCAGCAAGTTGGAGGCATATCCTGGTTGGTTTGACTTCTCCAATCAACCCAAGCTTTCTGATAGTGGATGCAGGTATTAGATTGATGCTTGCTCGAAGATCACATAAAGCTGTCTTGGTGCAAGTGCCTTCCAATGTGCATGGTATCAGAAAGCTTCCAAGATCTTGAAGCTTTTCTGGTAAGCTTTTTAGAATGACTGCACTGCATTCTTCAGTGAGAAACACTTTTTCAGTTTCTCTCCAATCCTTCTTATGACTTAAGATTTCCTTCATGAACTTAGCATAAGAAGGTATTTGCTCAAGTGCCTCTGCAAACGGAATCTTTATCTCAAGAGTCCTTAAATAGTCTGCAAAGCGGGCAAATTGCTTATCCTGTTCCGCTTTGCGGAGTTTCTGAGGATAAGGCATCTTGGCTTGATATTCTTCAACCTTAGATGCTGCAGGTTTATTCCTTACAGAAGTGGTTGAAGAAGCCTTTTTAGAGGGATTACTGTCAGCACTCTCAGGTGTCTGATCTTCCCTTGGCGTTTGAACGCCAGGAATGGGTGAAAAATGGGCGTTTAACGCCAACTTTTCCCCCTTTTCTGGCGTTTGAACGCCAGAACTGGGTAAGGAATGGGCATTTAACGCCAGCTTTCCTTCCCTTTCTGGCGTTTGAATGCCAATATTCCTCTCTGGGCTCTTACTGTCCTCAGAGGGATTTTGAGCAGTGGTTTGGTTGTCCTCTGTCAATTGTTCCTTGTTTGGCTTTTTGCTCTTTTGAGCAGTGTTATTCAAGGTCTTCCCACTCCTCAATTGAACTGCTTGACACTCCTCTGTTATCTGTTTAGATATTTGCTGTTTTGCTTGGTTCAACTGTAGTTCTATGCTTTTATTAGCAACTTTAGTTTCATGGAGCATCTCTTTAAATTCTGCTAACTGTTCTGTCATCAGGAGTAGTTGTTGATTAAGCTCCATTATCTGTTCTTGAGGATTAGAGTCAGTGACTGCTGTCATGACTTCCTCTTCTGGAGAGAACTCATTGCTAGAATACAGATATTGGTTTCTAGCAACAGTGTCTATAAGCTCTTGAGCTTCTTCAATTGTCTTCCTCATGTGTATAGATCCACCAGCTGAGTGGTCTAAAGACATCTGAGCTTTTTCTGTAAGCCCATAGTAGAAAATGTCTAACTGTACCCACTCTGAAAACATTTCAGAGGGACATTTTCTTAGCATACCTCTATACCTCTCCCAGGCATTATAAAGGGATTCATTATCCTCTTGTTTAAAGCCTTGGATGTCCAGCCTTAGCTGTGTCATCCTTTTTGGAGGGTAAAAATGATTCAGGAATTTGTCTGATAACTGTTTCCATGTCTTTATGCTTGCTGTAGGTTGGTTATTTAACCACCTTTTAGCTTGATCTTTTACAGCAAATGGAAACAGTAATAGTCTGTAGACATCCTGATCTACCTCTTTATCATGTACTGTGTCAGCAATTTGTAAGAATTGTGCCAGAAACTCAGTAGGTTCTTCCTGTGGAAGACCGGAATACTGGCAATTTTGCTGCACTATGATAATGAGTTGAGGATTTAGCTCAAAGCTGCTTGCTTTGATGGGAGGTATACAGATGCTACTCCCATATGCAGCTGTAATGGGGTTAGCATATGACCCCAGAGTCCTTTTGGACTGATTAATTCCACTTAAGTCCATGATGGACAAAAGGGAAATGATAATGATTGCAAAGAGATAAATTTTGTTTATTTTTATTTTTTTTGAAATAACCGAAAAAAAACAAAATACAATAGAATAAAATAAAAGGAAAATAAAACAAAATTCAAAAATTAAAAATAAAATAAGATCAAAGCAAATTGAGAACTGAATCAATTAGTGAAAAAAAAGATTTTGAAAACAGCAATTAAGAAGATATGATTGAAAAATTTTTATGAAAAAGATTTGATTTTTAAAAAGAGGAAAGAGAAAAACACAAAAAGACACCAAACTTAAAATTTTAGAAAATCAAACACTAATTTTTTCGAAAATTTTAAAGGAAAAACACAAAGAGGACACCAAACTTAGAACTTTTATGAATCAAAACGGGACTAGGGACAAGAAAAATTCGAAAGTTAAAAGAAGAAAAACAAAAAGCATGCAATTGACACCAAACTTAGAATATGAAACTAGACTCAACTAAAAGACTCTAAACCAACAAAAATAAAACAGTCCTAATCTAAGCAACAAGATAAGCCGTCAGTTGTCCAAACTCGAACAATCCCCGGCAACGGCGCCAAAAACTTGGTGCACGAAATTGCAATAACACTTTTGCAATCCCGCACAACTAACCAGCAAGTGCACTGGGTCGTCCAAGTAATACCTTGCGTGAGCAAGGGTCGATCCCACGGAGATTGTCGGCTTGAAGCAAGCTATGGTTATCTTGTAAATCTTAGTCAGGAGATCAGAAATTATCAGGATTGATTGTGAAAAGCAAAAGAACATGAAATGGTTACTTGTTTTGCAGTAATGGAGAATAGGTTGGGGTTTTGGAGATGCTCCATCTTCTGAATCTCTGCTTTCCTACTGTCTTCTTCATCAAACACGCAAGTCTCCTTCCATGGCAAGCTCATGTAGGGTTTCACCGTTGTCAATGGCTACCTCCCATCCTCGCAGTGAAAGCTAATGCACGCACTCTGTCACAGTACTGCCAATCACCGGTTTGGTTCCCTCCCCTACCGGAATAGAATCCCTCTTTTGCGTCTGTCACTAACGCCCAGTAGGTTACAGGTTTGAAGCACGTTACAGTCATTCAATCATTGAATCCTACTCAGAATACCACAGACAAGGTTTAGACCTTCCGGATTCTCTTGAATGCTGCCATCAGGTCCTGCCTATACCACGAAGATTCCGATTAAAGAACCCAAGAGATAACTACTCAATCTAAGATAGAACAGAGGTGGTTGTCAGGCACATATTCATGGTTGAGAATGATGATGATTGTCACGGATCATCACATTCATCCGGATTAAGAACAAGTGTTATCTTAGAATCGAAGCAAGCATGATTGAATAAGAAACAGTAGTAATTGCATTAATCCATCAAGACACAGCAGAGCTCCTCACCCCCAACTATGGGGTTTAGAGGCTCATACTGTGGAAAGAAACGTGTACAAAATGTTATGGGGTCATAAGGTACGGATACAATGTCAAAAGATCCTATAAGTAGTAAAAGCTAGTATCCTAAGGTTTACAGAAATGAGTAAATGACAGAAAAATCCACTTCCGGGCCCACTTGGTGTGTGCTTGGGCTGAGCAATGAAGGAATTTCGTGTAGAGACCTTTTCTGGAGTTAAACGCCAGCTTTCATGCCAGTTTGGGCGTTTAACTCCAAATTTTATTCCAGTTCCGGCGTTTAACGTTGGAATTTCTGTAGGTGACTTTGAGCGCCGGTTTGGGCCATCAAATCTTGGGCAAAGTATGGACTATTATATATTGCTGAAAAGCCCAGGACGTCTACTTTCCAATGCCGTTGAGAGCGCGCCAATTGGGCTTCTGTAGCTCCAGCAAATCCACTTCGAGTGCAGGGAGGTCAGAATCCAACAGCATCTGCAGTCCTTTTCAGTCTCTGGATCAGATTTTTGCTCAGGACCCTCAATTTCAGCCAAAAAATACCTGAAATCACAGAAAAACACACAAACTCATAGTAAAGTCCAGAAAAGTGAATTTTAATTAAAAACTAATAAAAAATATACTAAAAACTAACTAAAAGATACCAAAAATATACTAAAAACAATGCCAAAAAGCATACAAATTATCCGCTCATCAACCCCTATTCTCAGACATACAATCAAGGATGGAGAAATCACCCAAATTTTGGGTGGAGAGACCAACCTCAGAGACCTCAGAATTTCAACAATAATTCTCAGGGCGGCTTCCAATAGAACAATTACAATAACCGCCAATCTCAGTCTCAGCAGCAACAACAGCCTCAGCAGGCTAACTCTAAATCCCAAGAAAATTCTAATTGGAAGATGATGAAGAGTTTTATGCAGGAAACCAGGGCCTCCATTAGAAACTTGAAAGTGCAAATGGGCCAGCTGAGCAAGCAAATACCTGAGAGATCTGTAAGTACATTACCAGGTGATACAGTGGTGAACCCAAGAGAAGATTGCAAGGTTATTCAGTTGAGAAGTGGTAAAGTAGCTTGCTCTGAGGCCAAGGCCAATAAAGAATTAATTGAAAAAGAAGCTCTAGAGGAGAAGAAGGAAGAAGTAGAGCGCGCCCCTCCTAAGCATGCAGATAACCCATTCCCGGATTCTCTTGACACTTATCCTACCTTGCCAAAGGCTCCTAAATACAAGCCAAAAATGCCATATCCTCAAAGGCTTCAGAAGGCTTCCAAAGAAAAGCAGTTTTCCAAATTTTTAGATGTCTTCAAGAAGCTACAGATTAACATTCCTTTTGCAAAGGCTCTTGAGTAAATGCCTCTTTATGCTACATTTATGAAAGAATTGTTGACCCATAAGAGGAATTGGAAGGAACAAGAAACAGTGGTATTAACCAAGGAATGTAGTGCAATTATTCAACACAATCTCCCTGAGAAAATGCCAGACCCAGGGAGTTTTGTCATTCCTTGCACCATTAGAGATGTCACTATTCAGAGAGCTTTATGTGACCTTGGAGCTAGCATCAATCTAATGTCACTTTCAATGATGAAAAATCTTCAAATTAAGGAGGTAAAACCCACTCGTATTTCTCTTCAACTTACTGATCTTTTTGTTAAATTACCTGTGGGTGTTGTTGAGGATTTACTTGTTAAAGTAGGACTATTTATTTTTCCTGTTGATTTTGTTATATTAGACATGGAAGAGGAGGTAAAATCCTCTATTATACTTGGTAGACCCTTTTTAGCTACAGGTAGAGTTCTGATTGATGTGCAAAAGGGTGAATTAACCCTGAGGGTCAATGAAGAACAGGCGGTCCTAAATGTTTTTTAGGCTCTCAAAAACCCTAATGATTTTGAAGGGTGCATGAAAATAGATGTTATTGAACCACTTGTTGAATAGGTATTAAAAGCTGAGGTGCTTGATGACATTCTGGGTCCTGTTTTTGAGTATGAATTAGTTGAAGTTGATGATTCACCACCCCAGAAGGCTATGGTTTACACACCTAAAGCAGAGGAGGAAGCCCCAAAGCTTGAGCTCAAACCTTTACCTCCTTCTCTGAAATACATGTTCTTGGGTGAAAATGATTCATATTCAGTGATTATTAGCTCTTCCCTGAAGCCTGAAGAGGAAGAGGCGCTTGTTTCAGTGCTCAAGAGCCATAAAACAGCTCTTTGGTGGACCATTAGTGACTTAAAGGAGATTAGTCCAACTAAGTGTATGCACAAGATCCTTCTTGAAGATGATGCTAAACCAGTTGTGCAACCACAAAGGAGACTCAATCCAACCATGAAAGAGGTGGTCCAAAAAGAGGTAATGAAATTATGGGAAGCAGGTATTATTTACCCTATTTCTGACAGACCTTGGGTAAGTCCTGTGCAGGTAGTTCCCAAGAAAGGATGGATGACATTGATCCAGAATGAAAAGAATGAGCTTATTCCTAAAAGAATAATCACAGGATGGAGAATGTGTATAGACTACAGGAGGCTCAACACTGCTACAAGGAAGGATCATTTCCCCCTACCTTTCATTGATCAAATGCTTGAGAGGTTAGCTGGTCATGCTTTTTATTGTTTTCTAGATGGATATTCTAGATATAATCAAATTGCAGTGGACCCTCAAGATCAGGAGAAGACAGCATTCACATGCCCCTTTTGAGTATTTGCCTACAGGAGAATGCCACTTGGACTTTGTAATGCTCCAACAACTTTTCAGAGGTGTATGCTTTCAATTTTTTCTGACATGGTTGAAAAGTTCATTGAGGTATTTATGGATGACTTTTCTGTTTTTGTTAATTTTTTTGAATCCTGCCTTAAGCATTTATCTCTCATCTTGAAATGGTGTCAAGAATCAAACCTTGTTTTGAATTGGGAAAAATGCCATTTTATGGTCACAGAAGGTATTATTCTTGGACGCCGGATTTCAAGTAAGGGGATTGAGGTTGACAGAGCAAAGGTGGAGGTAATTGAAAAATTACCACCACCAGCAAATGTTAAGGCAGTGAGGAGTTTCTTGGGTTATGCAAGATTTTATAGGAGATTTATAAAGGACTTTTCTAAAATGGCTAAACCATTGAGCAACCTGTTGGTTGTTGATGATCCCTTTGTCTTTGATTCTGATTGTCTGCATGCTTTTGAAACTCTGAAAGCAAACCTTACCTCTGCTCCCATTATAGCTCCCCCTGACTGGGATTTACCATTTGAATTGATGTGTGATACCAGTGATTTTGCTATAGGAACTGTTTTAGGACAGAGGCATGGTAAGCTTGTACATGTCATTTACTATGCCAGTCGTGTGTTAAATGATGCACAAAAGAATTACACAACTACAGAAAAGGAATTATTAGCGGTTGTGTATGCTGTTGATAAGTTTAGGTCCTATTTACTTGGTTCTAAGGTTATTATTTATACTAATCATGCTGCTTTGAAGTACCTTATAACCAAACAGGATTCTAAACCAAGATTAATCAAATGGGTGTTGCTCCTTCAGGAGTTTGATATTGATATAAAAGACAGGAAAGGGTCAGAAAACTAAGTAGCTGACCATCTCTCCAGAATTGAGCTTGAAGCAGGAGTACAAACACCCATAGCTGTGACTGAGACGTTCCCGGACGAGCAGTTATTCCTCATTCAAAAGGCTCCATGGTTTGCAGACATTGCAAATTATAAAGTCATGAATTTTATTCCAAAGGAGTACAGCAGACAACAAGTAAAGAAGCTATTGACAGATGTAAAGTACTACATTTGGGAGGAACCTATCTTTTTAAAAGGTGTTCAGATGGTATCATCCGAAGATGTGTCCCAGATGAAGAAACACAGCAGATTCTCTGGCACTGTCATGGTTCAGATTATGGAGGCCACTTTGGTGGTGAAAGGACAGCTACAAAGGTCCTTCAGAGCGGGTTCTACTGGCCGACTCTCTTCAGGGATTCAAGAGCGTTTGTGAAGCACTGTGATAGATGTGAAAAAGCCACGAATCTCCCTGCCAACCATGAAATGCCACAGCAGGGGATTCTTGAGGTTGAGTTGTTTGATGTGTGGGGTATTGACTTCATGGGACCCTTTCCACCCTCACATTCAAACAACTATATTCTAGTGGCAGTTGATTATGTGTCCAAGTGGGTGGAAGTTGTGGCTTTACCCATCAATGTTGCCAAGGTGGTAATGAGCTTTCTTCAGAGATATATCTTTAGCCGGTTTGGTGTTCCAAGGACACTCATTAGTGATGGAGGAAGCCACTTCTACAACAGACAGCTGGACTCTCTTCTGCAGAGATATGGAGTCCGTCATAAAGTGGCAACCCCTATCACCCTCAAACAAGTGGACAGATTGAAGTTTCCAACAGGAAACTTAAGAGGATTCTAGAGAAGACCGTCAGTGTTTCAAGAAAGGACTGGTCTAGGAAGCTTGATGATGCTCTTTGGGCATACTGAACAGCGTACAAGACTCCCATTGGCATGTCCCCTTATCAGTTGGTCTATGGAAAAGCCTATCACTTGCCAGTTGAGCTGGAGCATAAAGCTTACTGGGCAATCAGGTATCTGAACCATGATTCAGAAGCTGCAGGAATTAAGCGAATGCTCCAGTTAAATGAGCTTGATGAATTCATATATTCAGCTTATGAGAATGCCAAGCTCTATAAGGAGAGAACCAAGTTATTGTATGACAAGAAGATTGCCATCAGAGTTTTTGAGCCAGGACAGAGAGTGCTTCTGTATAACTCAAGGCTCAAATTCTTTCCCAGGAAGATGAAATCCCGGTGGTCAGGACCGTTTGTGGTTACCAGAGCTTCACTATATGGTCATGTGGAAATACAGGAAGAGAATTCTGACAGGAAATTTACAGTGAATGGCCACAGGTTGAAGCACTATCTTGGAGGCGAGATTGATCACCAGAGGTCCGCTCATCTGCTGAATTAGCAGAACTGATCGTCAAGCTAGTGCCGTTGAAGAAGCGCTTGTCGGGAGGCAACCCGATAATTTCATATCCTTAGTTATTTTCGTTGTAGTAGTTTTCTTATTTATTTATTAAGTTCTATCTTATCAAGCAGCTATGTGAGTAGGAATTGGACACTTTGAAAAAAAATATAGTTCGAAAAAAAAATGAGACAAGGAGAAACTTACCCGAGAGATGAGCAGGAGTAGCGCTGGAACTATGCCTTACGCACAAGCAAGATCACGCGCACGCGTACCTCATGTGTGCGCGTCATTTACGCCTTTAGCCATCCACACGTGCGCGTCCCAGACTCATACGCGTGACCTTGATAATCAGCGTAAATGGGTATCTGGCAGAAAATTGCGCAGGAGGGAAGCAGGAAGTGTGCTTTGCGCACAAATTGGCTCACGCGTACGCGTCCATGGCACGTGTGCGTCATTTGCACTTCTGACACTCCACGCGTACGCGTCAAACACACACACACGTGGATGAGTGAAATCGGCGTAATAGGTGTTTTGGCCAGAAAGTTATACCGGTGTGGGGCGGGAACTATGCTGGGCGCACAAGCCTCACCACGAAGATGCGTCCCTGACGCGTTCGCGTCGTTTTCCCATCTTGTCCGTCCATGCGTATGCGTCCCTGACGCGTAAACGTCGCTTGAGGTTTGCGCGATCCACGCATACGCGTGCCTCACGCGTACGCGTCGCATGCGACGCCTAATTGAACCACCTCAGCGCCTGATTTCAATTCATCCACTGCCCAAATCCTAATTCTCTCTTGTTCTTTTATCTTTTTCTTCTTCTTTCATCATCTTAATTGCTTTTATGTCTCTCTCTGTTTGTAGTTCTTCTTTGCTTGAGGACAAGCAAACCTTTAAGTTTGGTGTTAACGCTCCGCTTATGGCTTTTTTGTTTAGCACCAAAGGGAGATGAATGTGCTTCATGAAGGAATGAAATTACCACAAACATAAGTGAGGTGGTTGAGTTCCTTTCATTCTATTTCTCTTCCGTTCTTTTTGTGTTGTCTTCTTTTTTCTGTTGCTTTGATTGCTTGCATGATCTTTAGTACTTTTATTAAAAAATAAAAAATAAAAAATAAAAAATAAAAAAAATAAAAAATAAAAAAATAAAAGATTTTTTACCTCATGTATTGCTTACTAAGCTTGAATTTAAAAGAAAAAGAAGTGATGTATTGTATGAGAAATTGAGTTTATATTTAAGAGTAGTCTTTTTTACTTAAATGTGGTGGTATTATTTGTGATTTTGAATGCATGACATGAATAGAGGATAGTTGAATTTGAATCAAAAGATGTTGATGTATAAGGAACAGAAATTTAGAGAATTATTATGACTTCTCTGAAATAAATAAAAATTTAATCCTTGAAGCAAAAGAAATAGCAAAAGAAAAAGAAACTATAAAAGCAAGGTCCAAGGCTCTGAGCATCAATGACTAGGGAGGTCAGACATGATTAAAAGCTCAAAGAGATATTTCCCTAGTCATATGATTGTGGTGTGATTGTGTCAAGTAATCCATGAGACAAAACACATAGAGTCGAGACCAAGTGCGTTTAATAGAGTATAGGTCCAAGGCTCTGAGCATCAATGACTACGGAGGTCAGACATGATTAAAAGCTCAAAGAGTTATTTCCCTAGTCATATGCTTGTGGTGTGATTGTGTCAAGTAATCCATGAGATAAAACACATAGAGTCGAGACCAAGTGCGTTTAATAGAGTATGCCAAAGGCTTTGAGCACCACTGTCTGGGAGTAACTAAAAAAAAAATCAGAACTTAAAGAGAGTTCCCCAGTTAAGCGCTTGTGGTGTTTCTATGTCAAGTAACCCTTGAGACAAAACATTTAAAGTCACGGCTAGGCTCAAGGTGCAAAGCACCAAAGAAAAATAAATTAAAGAAAATCATGCTGTGTTCAAGGATTAAACTGAAGTATAAAGATCAGAGAATTCATAATATGATCCGGATTCGAATTCCGAATAACACTGACATTCCTCTGATTCAAAGGAGAGTGAGATGCCAAAACTGTTCAAAATTACAATGAATAAACCCCATTTTAAGAAGAGACATGAGCTTAACGAACTCTCATTCTCATGCAAATTCACATCATAAGCCTGTATTATTTTGGTTGCTTGAGGACAAGCAACAATTCAAGTTTTATGTTGTGATGTGTGAGCATCTTTCTTATCTTTTCCTAGTGACTTTGTATTTAAATTATTAAGTTTAATTAAGAATTAATTATTTTTTAGCCACTATGGATGCTACTTTGAGTCTTGTGCAATTTTGTGTATTTTAGGTAGCATTTGGCTGGATCTGATGGAGAGGAAGCTTGCACAAATGGAAAGAGCTCAAAAATTAAAGAAGATGATCAGCAAGGAGCGATGCGTGCGCGTACCTGACGTGTACGCGTGATTTGGAGCTTTCCAGGGTGACGGGTGCGCGTGAATGACGAGTATGCGTGATTTGAAGAATTGCACAGCGACGCGTGCGCGTACCTGACACGTACGCGTGACACGCGAAGATGACCATCGACGCGTACGTGTGACTGAGACGTACGCGTGACATGCGCCACGTTCAGAAAATGCTAGGGGCGATATTTTGGGTTATTTTTGACCCGGTTTTTGACCCAGAAAGCACAGATCAGAGGCTGTAGAATGAAGGACTCAAGGGAAAACTTGCTGTTACTTCCCAAGTTAGGCGTGGGTCCTACGAAGCAAGTGGTCCCCATCTATCACTTGAAGACTTGCTAATTGCCATAATTAATTCTGATTTAAATTTAAATATTAGAGGAAAAGATGTTAGTTTAGATATTAGATTTTAAATTAATTAGGATTAGATATAAAATATTTTAGGATTCTATACCAAGGGAAACCCCCATTCCAGACTACCAAAATACATTTTACCAGAATCCTTATTTTCTCTGAGTCATGAGCAATTAAACCTCCATTGTTAAGGTTAGGAGCTCTGTTTATTTGTATGGATTGATTTTATTGCTTTTTCTATTTTAATTCATGTATGAATTTATAATTGAAGAATTATTTTCGCTCTTTATCTTATTAAATTGGGTGGAACGGAAGTATGACCCTCTTTCTATTTGAGTTCTTGTATAACTTGGAAAAGCTCTTTACTTGAACAACAGCTTGAAAACACATTCTCCTAAATTTTAATTATTTGGATTTAACGGGATACGTGGCATATAATCCTTTTATTTTTGGGTAATTAGAGTTTTTGTGGCATATAAACTGGAATTTGATCATCACCCTCTAATTGGAATTAATTGACCAAGGAATTGGCAGTTGATGAATTTTAGGAGAGACTAGAAAGGTCTAAGGAATTAGGGTCTAGTCACATATAGTTTGCCATAAATTAAATCCTGCATGACTAAAATAGTTAGTAAGAAAAGTTAATCCGAAAAAATAGATAACTCTGAAACCTTAACTACCTTCTCCATACTTTATTCTCAACCCATTTACTTTACTATTTTAATTTCTGCACGATTGTTTAATTCTCTTTGAATATTCAAACACTCATTCCTCTTTGTCTGACTAAGCCGATCAATCAATCATTGTTGTTTGATCCATCAATCCTCGTGGGATCGACCTTCACTCACCTGAGGTATTACTTGGTACGACCCGGTGCACTTCCCGGTTAGTTTGTGGGTTATAAATTCCGCACCATGTGCCAATAACATCGTGTCAATTACAACCTCCTTTGAATAATTCCAATTGAAATTTAAAAGACCTTGGCATAAGTGGACGAGTATATTCCAAATATCACCAGAAAATTAACTTTAATATATTTGTTTGATAAATCAAATTTTCTTCGCTTGAAGACATGTAATTATTGAAAGTGAGAAAATTTAGTTGTTTATTGACAATTTCTATTGACATTTATCTTATTTTTGACAAGTTCGGAGTGTCAAGTTCTTTTATGTTGACAATCCAATTTATATTGAAAATATCAAGTGATTTTAAATTAGCAATGTCAATTAACATTGAGAGTGCCAAATACCTTTAAATTGATATCCTAAAAACATATTTTCTTGACAAATTGAATGCTAATCATTAATAGACTTAACCAAATTCTTAAGTCTATAAAAGTTTTTACATTTATAATTGAATACCTAATTATTGTCAATAGAATTTGTTAGAATTTGTTCGACTGTATAAAGTTTGTAAGCGTGTCAAATGATATCTGTTCTGATTTTTGCACATTAAATGTGTCTCAATTGATCTTTGTCTTAACCTTCGACATTTTAGTTGAAAGCTTTTGACACATATCCCTTTATTATTCCAATTAATATTGTTAATTGACAAAATTTTTCTAACTTCAGAAATAACAAAATCTTAACTTTATGAAGTCATTTCTTTCATATGTTAAGCTCTAAGTGTTAATTAGATTTGATAAAATTTCTAATCATATTAAATCTTCACACTAGCATTCTAATAGTTTTGACTCTAAACGCAAATAGACTCAACAAAATTTCTAAGTCAATTAGACTTTTGTACTTATGAATTACATACCCAAATGTCAATGAGAGATTGTTTTTGCCATGATTTTAAACTTGACGCATTTTTTTAAATAAAACTATAACAATGTAAATAAAATAGTTCGAACCAAAAGACAAGAAAGAAATAAAAATTTAAAAGATAAAAAAATAAAAAAACTAAAGAATATTAGGATGAATAGAAAAGAGAAAGAAGACTGAAAAATAAAAGAAGAAAAAAAATTTCAGTAAATAAGAAAAATAAGAGTTAGAAAAGGGAAAAAAGAAGAAAAAAGATAAAAATAAAAATGAGAAAAAGATGAAAAGACGATAGAAAAACAAAAAAGATGAGACCATTCTTTATTATATATTTTTTATATCATTATCAAAATTATCTCTTATTTGCAAAAAAACTATTTACCTTGTCCTTTAAAAATTTCTTTCGAAATACCTTTTATATGGCTTATTGGTGCGTGAAATTAGAACTTGCACAACTGAACCGACAAGTGTTGTAGAAAGATATGTTGTAGGCGCATAACATAGAGTAATAAAGAAAGCAACAATGAATTAACGTAAAATCAATAATAAATAATCAGTTAAGGCCTCAGAGATGCTTGTTCTTCCGGATTAATACTTCTTATTGACTACTTTAACAATGAGGGATTCATTCAATGACAAGGCTATAAGTGATTAAGCCATGGGTCGTGGTCATTAACCTCTTATGATCCAAACCAAACGCCTGAACAGGTCAGTCAATCTGGACGAGGGTGAAGCTTATGCAATTCAATGTCTGATGATCCTACTCAAAACGCCATAGACAAGGTCAGATCTTTCGGATCGGAGAATGATGCTCTGTATTCCAGCCTTAACGCCACAGAGATCTCAATTACCCATGACTAACGAGAATTCATGTCATGTATCCAAATTAGCCCATATAGTCTCTTGGAAACTGTGATGTACTTTCAAACTGTAGCTCAATACTATCCGGCTAAGGCTTCACAAGAGCTCATGTAGAATAAGGGGTCATACTCTCGTTCCACCCCAGATTCATAAAGATGAAGAAAGAAAATACATCATAGAATTGAATCAAACATGAATTAAAGTAGAAGAAGTAATAATATTAATCCATAGGAATCAGTAGAGCTCCTATCCTTAACTTAGGAGGTTTTGTTACTCATGCTTTAAGAAGGTGTAAAGTAATGTGTATGTGCTTCTCCCTTCCTGGGAGGCATGATCATTAGGAGGAAGTCCATTATTTATAATAAAATCTATAAGACTAAACCTAAAAGATATTATTTTTAATTAAAAATTAGAAAAATAAAATAAGATAAGCTAATAAATACTAAAATCCACTTTGGGCCCACTTTGGTCATGTGCTTCGTATGCCTAACGTTCAACTTGGGCTTCTGGGTATTGAACGCCCATTAGAGGGTTGAGAATGTTGTTTCCTTGCTCCCTGGGTGGCGTTGAACTCTAGTCTTGGGCGTTCAACGCTGGGCTTGCTCCTCTTTAGGCGTTGAACTCCAGTCTTGGGCGTTCAACTTGGAGGCTGGTCCTTCTTGGGCGTTGAACTCCAGAGGTGGCCATTCAATGCCCTCTTTGGGAAGTGATTCCGAAAGAAAAGGATATACCATTATGTATTTCTGGAAAGCCCTGGAAGTTAGCTTTCCAACGCCATTGAGATCATGTCAATTGGACCTTTGTAGCTCAAAACATGTTCGTTGGAATGCACGGTGGTCAGGATCTGACAACATTTACTATCCTTTCTTTGCCTCTGAATCAGCCTTTGTCAGATTTCGCCAATTTCACCCAAAAATCCTCTAAAAAAAATAAATATAAAAACTCAAAGTAGCATCTAAAATGTGAATTTTTCACTAAAACATACTAAAACTTAATAAAACTTAATAAAATATAACTAAAAACACACTAAAAATGCTATGAAAAAAGGTATAAGATGCTCCGTCATCACTTATTCATTGATATGTAGACATTTGATGATTATTCAATCTTTCTTTTATCATCTCTTTATACTTTGCTTCTTTCTCAGCCTTCAATTGTTTAATTTGTCTAATATTTTCACCAAATTGAGCTGTGTCACGATATTGTTGATTTACAAGCTTTTCTCTAATTTCAAATTCGAATCCATTTTATGGTCATTTTGACAACATCAAATGTTAGAATCAGGGTAAAACATCTATTTCTCATGTTTCTGAATCTAGTCAAATACTTATTAAATGATTCTCCTACATTGTGTTTGATAGAGAACAAATCACTTAAACTCACTCATAATTCTCCCAAAAAAAATTATTTATGAAAATATCTTTTTATCTGCATCCAGTAGTCCCTACAAGAAAATCACTCATTCAACAAAATTTGTTTAGGCAACATCTAAAAAGGATAAAATAGGCTATGCTTTTTTCTGTATTACCCTTTTATAGTAAAATAGAAAACATAGTTATAACATCACTTGAAAAATATCTTTTTAAATATTAAAGGATCACTTATAATGCGTAACCTTATTTTAGTATCTATAACTATACTTTTCTCACCCAAAAGAATGTTTTTTCATGTTAAAGAAAAGCTTTCTAAGAATAGCCAAATATCTAACTTTGGGCATCATTTATCAAACGCAGGCTATCTGATTTTTTGCTACCCATAGACACCAAAGTTATTTTCAATTATTTCTTTTCATTTAGCTTCGTTTTCTTTGTTTTTTCATCTTCCTTCTCTCTACTATTCATCTCTCTTCTCTCCAACTATACTATTTCTCTTCCTTTTTCTCTATATTAGTTCTCTTATCTCCACATTGGTTCTATTATCTCCACCATTATTTCTGTCTTCTCTCTTTTCACGTTAATGCCTAGGAATCTTTAATAGTTTTTAGATTTCTTTTCATTAATTCTCTTAGATTTTAATCAAAATTCTTATATTTTCTAATGGAATCTTAAAACTAGTAAAGTATTTAAAACTAGTTATTTTAGTATGATTGTGTTTTCAGAAATTTTTGTTCTCAAAGTAATCAAGAATTAAAGTATTTTTAACAAAAAAATACAAATACGGTTCAAAAAAGGCCTAATCAGGACCCAAAACCAAGGACCAGCACCCTTTGTTTCCCTGGAGCCAATTTGGGCCAACGCCTAAAACCAAGGACCAACACTCAGTGTCCCCCAATCTCCAACTTCCAAGGATACAACATTTGTCAAGGCCCAATTCGAATATGCACTCGGAAAGCTTTAAATTCAACTCAAAATTCAAGATTTAAGTGATTAATTATCAACAAACTCCTTTTAGAAAAATAAGATTTGGTTGTTAAGATTTAGATTAGATTAGATTTGAATTTGAATAAAGTTGTTATCTTATTCTTTTAGAAAGATAAGAACTAGCTTAGGGATAGATTTGAATTATTGTTTTTGTTATCTTATCCATCCAAAGATAAGATTAGATTTAGTTTTTGAATTTGAATTTTAGATAGAACTTACGATATAAATAAGTGAACAAAGTTCACAAGAGAGACATCTGGGGGAGAATCTTCGGATCCCAACCTAAGATCTCATACCTTCATCTTCTTTTTTTGCTTTAGTTTTCTTATTATCTTGAGTAACTAAACCTCCATTATTAAAGGTTAGGAGCTTTGTTTTCTTTTTATGAATTAGTAATGCAGGTGTTTTCTTTATTTTTACTCATGTTTTTCTACTTTTTCAAGATTGAGTTTCGTTCTTCATCATTAATGGTTAGAAGTATTGGAAAATATTCTAATTCTGTCTTAGATTCTGTTATTACTTTGGAAAAATTAATTTCAGAATTACCTTAAAACTCATCTTATAATCTTTAATTATTTAGAACTAATTTTGAATACGTGACATATTATTCAACTACGAATAGTTTTTGAACATTGTGTGGCTTGAAATCGAAACCGTTCTTAACATCTCTTCTTAATTAGTTGACCAAAGAATTGACTATTAATTAGGATTAAAGATATTAGATTGCCAAGGAATCAGAATTTAATTATAAATGATTTGCTATGAAAAGATTTTTGCATGAGTATTATTTTTTCTAAAAATTTAACATCTCCAAAGCTTTAACATTTCCTATTTTTTATTTCTTTCTAAATCTCTAATCCCTCTCCCTTTTCTATTCTACAATCTTAACGGTTAATCTTTTATTTCAAGATCCACAATCCTCTTGTCAAGGATTAATTGATCTAATTAGAGATTTAATTAGACCTTACTTGCCTCAATCCATTAATCTTCGTGGGAACGATATTCACTCACAGTGATATTATTTGATGCAATTTGGTGCACTTTCCAATATCCGAGCGCATTCAATTTCCGCTCATCACGCGTGAACACCATCAGCGACCCTTCATCATCTCTAATCCAACATATCACCCAAGGTACTAAGCCCTATTTTCCTTTTGCGGCAATATAACTGGTAGTGACCTCTATTTGTGTGGCTCTTCTTTCTGCATGGTTCTTCTACGTCAAAACGAACAATGGCCTCCTAGAGCTTCAGCGGCTTTTCTGTTTCCCTGGTTTGCTCTGCGTCAACATGAACGACGACTACGAGCTTATGTGACTCCTCTAATTCAACGAACGACACCTACACATGATGGCAAACAACTACACTTCTATTTTCCTAATTTTTATATAAGGTTTTTGGCCTTTCTAATTTTGTGATTTTTAGGGTTCTGCAGCTTCTAATTTTGTAATTTCTAGGGTTTTTATTTTGGAGATTTTTATTTTTTTAACTGTATTCATGTGATTTTGCATTTGAGGTTTGTTAGCGTTTGTTAATTAACTGCCTTGGCAAACTGAGACAGTAACAAAATCCATGTATATCTGGATTTTCAACTAGTTCTGTGAATTTTTGGGGGTTTGGGGATTTTATTTTAGGTTTTCTAAATTTTTTGGGTTTCTGTTTCTTGCTTTAATATATTTTTTGATTTTACATTTTGCTTATGATTTTGTTTCATTATAATCCTGCTTAGCTATATGAGTAATCATTATGTCATACTAGTATATAAGCCTTGTACTCAATTATTTCACATTTTCAAACTTTTCAGTTCTCATCTCTTCTCTCAATTGCAATAAATTTCTTCTTTTGTGTTGTATACTAATCTTATCAATAATACTTTAGACTTGAATTGATGCTTCACTACTCTTTAAAATTATCTTCTCTTCTAGTTTTTTTTTCTGTGACTATAATGTGCCTATATTAGTGAATAGAATGTTTATCTGAGATACCGAATCGGCTAATTTAAAGTATCACTTTTTGTGTTACTTTTAGTTTGCTCCTCGATATCTTTTTTCTGGGTTTGTTGTCATTCTAATTCTAGTGCAAGTTTCCTACCTTTCTTCACACTACTTCCTTTTCAAAAATTAATTTGATGTGATGTGTTTTCGGTTGCAAGGTCAAAACCTTTTTCCATTGGAACTAATATTGGTTTTTAGTTAGATTTATTATGTCATTTCTTGGACAAGTTTTATGTAAATAGTAAATACTACATACTTAAGAGTTTGCTGGAATAGACGACTTAAGGGCTAAGCTGGATGCAGTTGAAAGGTTTGTGATTTTGTATACTTCTATATTCCTATTATAATTTTGATTTTCTGTATTACAAAAATTAATAGTGTGAGTTTGTTTTGTGATTTTCTTCCTTATTAATCCATAATTAAAGGTAAATATTACATAAGTAGAAACTCTACGTTTATAGTCATTTGTTGATTTTTTTATTTTGTTTGATGCCTTGACTGCTTTAACTTGTGAATCCCATTTTTCTATTTTATTTTCTAATGTAAAATAATTTTGATATTCAATATGTTTACAATCTACCACTACAAGAAAAATAACTTTTAGCGGCCTTTTATTTTATTTTTAGCGGCAACAAAAATAGCCGCTAATACATTTACCAGCACACATTAGCCGTCTTATGCTTTGCCGCTAAAGGGTTTTAGCGGCAATTATAACATTTGCCGGTAAAGACCGTTTTAATGGCCGCAAAAAGTATATAACTTTTAGTGTCCATTTTCTTCGCAATTTATATGGCCACCAAAAGTAATTCTAAGATTGCAATGTTATTCACTTTTAGTGGCCATTACTATTGCCGCCAAAAGCCATTTTACTGGCAATTTAAATGGCCACTAAAAATAATTCTAAAATTGTAATATTATTCACTTTTAGTTGCCATTACCATTGCCGCTAAAATCTTAAGATTTTTTTCAGTTATATTATACTTATTTTCTTAGAAACAATGAACTATCTTTTTTCTAAAATCCAGTATATATTTTTGCCAACAATAATTATTATGCATAATATAAATATACTAAAATTAATTACTACAAAATGAGATATTTCATTAAACTCAAAATATTAATACACAAATTTCTCTTGAAAAGTAATAAACCATGTTACAAATCTAAATAACAAAAAAAACTACTACAAGCTTCCATAGTTTCTCAAGATCTGTATTTAAATGAAATACATATAAATCCCAGCAGTGAGAATATTCAGCTAGACCCTCAAGATATGCTGGCGGAACACGAGTGGCATTAAAAACCAAACAGGCTCTTGCAAGTTATACAAGTAACGGTTGCCTCAGTGTCTCATTCCTTCACTAGTATGAAGCAATATTTCATTAATCATGAATGTGGCATTGAATGAGGAATTTATCAATGTGTAGGTTACATACTGAATAAGCATAGGAAAAATTCAATATTAATGATGCACCTAACTACCTAAGGACCTTAATGATCAAATTTTGAAATTAAGAACTATTGAATAAACATTATTCATTACCTCGTAGAGAAGAATGAGTGGATGGTACCAATCGGTGCCATAGGGTAATATGTCAACTTCAGATTTTCAAATTTGAGTTGTGATAGTTCTTTTTTCAAGGTCTACAAATACTTGAGCAAATGAATCAGCAAAAGAACTAAGGGAGAAAAAATAAAAAAGGGGTAAAAAACTAAACTTAATGCAGTGGCGAGTGGCAAGTGCCAATTGAAACATGATTGAAAAGCAAGTAACTAACCAAGTTAAGATTAAAGTTACTGGAAATGAATGAAGAATATGAGTGTTGAAAGAAGGGTAACCTGTTGACCCCTAATTCTCCCTTGCTTCTTA
The DNA here is from genome assembly GCF_014773155.1 of Arachis stenosperma. Lineage (NCBI taxonomy): Eukaryota > Viridiplantae > Streptophyta > Magnoliopsida > Fabales > Fabaceae > Arachis > Arachis stenosperma. Next base: position 32,138,706 of record NC_080382.1, on the reverse strand, counting down.
GGGCACATTTATCAAAGGAAGACTTGAGAGATGCCTCTAGCTCAAGAATCTTGAATTTCAAATCCTTCCATTTTCTCCAGCTAATTACTCTGAGCTGCAAAGAAAGCTTACAGAAGCAATATCATCATTTTCAAGTAATTACAATTATACTCTGCTATTATGGAATATTTGCATCATTTGTAGCAGTGCATTGGTTATAACTTACAAAAATTTATTTAACTATCATTCGTAGGTTTGCCAGAAACTTTGATTAGCCCTGAAAGTTGCTTATTATATCTTGATTCTTGAGATCAAAGGTGTGTAATTTAGTGAGGTTTGTAGCTCATTCCATTTTGTAATATCATTACTGATGTGTGAAAAACGATCCAACACAAAACTCACCGGCAAGTGTACCGGGTCGCATTAAGTAATAAAACTCACGGGAGTGAGGTCGATCCCACAGGGATTGAAGGATTGAGCAATTTTAATTCAGTGGTTGATTTAGTCAAGTGAATTAAATATTGGTTGAGTGATTTTGTATACAACAGTAAGTAAATAGCCGGAAATGTAAAGGGAGAGGGATGAATTGCAGAAATTAAAGAAAATTGAAAGTAAAGGTGCTGAATCTTAAAGAACAAGGAATTAAATGACTGAAACTTAAAGTGCAAGAAATGTAAATTGCGGTAACTTAAAGTGCAAGAAATATAAATTGCTTGAATGGAAAAGGGATTTGAGGACTGGGAATTCAGAATTTAACCAAGAAAAATTAAATTGAAGCAATTAACAAAGCAAGAGAAGAATTGAAATTATCTAGATCTCAAACAGAAATGGAAATTTGATTGCAGCAGTGGTTCTGATGAGCGGATATTTTATATGCTTTTTGGGGGTAATTTCATGTAGATTTTAGTATGTTTTAATTAGTTTTTAATAGAATTTTATTAGTTTTTTAAGCGAAAATCATATTTCTGGACTTTACTATGAGTTTGTGTATTTTTCTGTGATTTTAGGTAATTTCTGGCTGAAATTGAGGGAGCTGAGCAAAAATCTGGTTTAGGCTGAAAAAGGACTGCTGATGCTGTTGGATTCTGACCTCCCTGCACTCGAAATGGATTTTCTAGAGGTACAGAAGTCCAATTTGCGCGCTCTCAATGGCATTGGAAAGTAGACATCCAGGGCTTTCCAGAAATATATAATAGTCCATACTTTGCGCGAAGATAAATGACGTAAACTGGCGTTCAACGCCAGTATCATGCTGCTGTCTAGCGTCCAGCGCCAGAAACAGGTTACAAGTTGGAGTTCAACGCCCAAAACACGTCACAACCTGGCGTTCAACTCCAGAAACAGCCCAAGCACGTGAGAAGCTTTAGTCTCAGCCCCAGTACACACCAAGTGGGCCCCAGAAGTGGATTTATGCACCAATTATCTTAGTTCACTTAATTTCTGTAAACCTAGGTTACTAGTTTACTATTTAAACAACTTTTAGAGGACTACCTTGTACCTCATGACATTTTCAGATCTAAATTTTGTACACTTTGATGGCATGAGTCTCTAAACTCCATTGTTGGGGTGAGGAGCTCTGCAGCGTCTCGATGAATTAATGCAAGTGTTTCTATTCCTCCATTCAAACGTGTGTGTTCCTATCTAAGATGTTCATTCGCGCTTAATTATGAAGAAGGTGATGATCCGTGACACTCATCACCTTCCTCAACCCATGAACGTGTGCCTGACAAACACCTCCGTTCTATATAAGATTGAATGAGCTTCGCTTAGATTCCTTAATTAGAATCTTCGTGGTATAAGCTAGAATTGATGGCGGCCACTCTTGAGGATCCGGAAAGTCTAAACCTTGTCTGTGGTATTCCGAGTAGGATTCAAGGATTGAATGGCTGTGACGAGCTTCAAACTCGCGATTGCTGGGCGTGATGACAAACGCAAAAAGATCAATGGATCCTATTCCAACATGATCGAGAACCAACAGCTGATTAGCCGTGCTTTGACAGAGCATCTGGACCGTTTTCACTGAGAGGATTGGAGGTAGCCACTGACAATGGTGACACCCTACATACAGCTTGCCATGGAGGGAACTTTGCACTTTGCCATGAATGGAATATTACATTACAGAAATTCAGAAGACAAAGCATCTCCAAAACTCCAACATATTCTCCATTATTAAAGTAACAATTATTTATTTCACGCTCTTTTATTTATCTAATAATTCCTACTGATAATTTCAATTGAGATCCTGACTAAGAATAATAAAATAAACATAGCTTGCTTCAAACCAATAATCTCCGTGGGATCGACCCTTACTCACGTAAGGTATTACTTGGACGACCCAGTGCACTTACTGGTTAGTTGTGCGGAATTGTCAAGAATTGTGATTTTCAATTTCGTGCACCAAGTTTTTGGCGCCGTTGCCGGGGATTATTCGAGTTTGAACAACTAAAGGTTTATTTTATTTCTTAGATTAGGAATAATATATTTTTGTTGCTATAGAGTCATTAAATTCTGATAGGATAATTTCTTTTCAAAAAAATTTTTTTAAAAATATTATTTTTCTTTATCAATTTTTAATTTTTTTTCGTGAGTTTAGTGTCTTGTTCAAAGTTTGGTGTTAATTGCATATTTTATATTTTTCTTTAAATTTTCGAATTTGTGTTCTTTGTTCTTCATTGATCTTCAAGTTGTTCTTGTTTATTTTTCTTGTTTGATCTTGAGTTTTTCTTGTTTTGTGTCTTTTCTTGTTTTTCTTGTGCTTTTTTAAAACATTAACTTTCAAAAATTATACTTTTATCCATAAAAATAATACATCTTTAAAATACGTTACATTTTCAGCTCAGTTGGTTATAGCGTTAGCTTATGTTCTTGGCAATTGGGCATCTTCTTTTTAAAATCTTTTTTCAAAAATAATTTTTCTTAATTTAATCTTGTGCCAAACTTTAAGTTTGGTGTTTTCTTGTTGATCTTTCTTTAATTTTCGAAAATTTATCTTGGTTTTCTAAAAATTTTAAGTTTGGTGTTCTTTCTTTTGTTCTTGGTGTTCTTGTGAATCTTCAAGGTATACTTGAGTCTTTCTTGTGTTTTGATCTTAAAATTTTTAAGTTTGGTGTTCCTTGGTGTTTTCCCTCCAAAAAAAATTTTCGAAAATAAGGAGCATTAGATCTAAAAATTTTAAGTCTTGTGTCTTTTGTGTGTTTTTCTCTTTCATCATAAAATTCAAAATTCAAAAAAAAATTTTATATCTTTTCTAACTAATTTTAAACTACATTTTCGAAATTTTTATATAAAAATTCAGATTTCAATTTCAAAATTTTTCAATTCTTATTTTTTAATATATATTTTATTATCTTTTTCAAAAATTTTATCCTAACCACTTTCTCCTTTTCCTCAAATTTTTCGAAAATCTTCAAAAAATATTTTTATTTTTTTTATTTATTTTATTTCGTTTTTATTTGTTTTATTTTTACTTTATTTTATAAAATAAATTTTTATAAAATAAATAATATCAACATCCATACCATCTCCTTTATTCCATCATGGAACTAAGTGGAAATGAACAGTCCAGGAGGACTCTGGGGTCATATGCTAACCCCACTACTGCTTCATATGGCAGTAGTATCTGTATACCCTCTATTGGAGTTTGTAGCTTTGAGTTGAATCCTTAGCTCATTATCATGGTGCAGCAAAACTGCCAGTATTCCGGTCTTCCACACGAAGAACCTACAGAGTTTCTGGCACAATTTTTACAAATTGCTGACACAGTACATGATAAGGAAGTAGATCAGGATGTCTACAGATTATTACTGTTTCCATTTGCTGTAAAAGATCAAGCTAAGAGGCGGTTAAATAACCAACCTAAGAACAGCATAAAGACATGGAAACAGCTGTCAGAAAAATTCCTGAATCACTATTTCCCTCCAAAACGGATGACACAGCTAAGGCTAAGCATCCAAGGCTTCAAACAAGGAGATAATGAATCCCTTTATGATGCCTGGGAGAGATATAGAGAGATGCTAAGAAAATGCCCCTCTGAGATGTTTTCAGAGTGGGTGCAATTAGACATCTTCTACTATGGGCTTACAGAAAAAGCTCAGATTTCTTTAGATCACTCAGCTGGTGGATCTATACATATGAGAAAAACAATTGAAGAAGCTCAAGAGCTTATTGATACAGTTGCCAGAAATCAGCATCTGTACCTAAGCAGTGAATCTTCCATGAAAGAAGAAGCTAAAACAGTAACTGATGAACTCAGTCCTGTAGATCAGGCTAATGAATTCTATCAGCAATTAGAAAACAAGTAGCTAGCCGAATTCAAGGAAATACTACAGGAAACAAGAATGACTAACAGGAATATGGAAGTACAGTTAAAGCAAACAGAAAAGCAACTGTCAAAACAAATAGCAGAAGAATGCCAAGCAGTTCAATTAAGAAGTGGAAAAACATTAAATACCTCACTTCAAAGCAGCAGGAAACCAAGAAATGAACAAATGGCTACTCACAATCCCTCTGAGGACAATCAGAGCCCAGAGAGGAATAATGATGGCGCTGAACGCCAGAAACAAGCATGGACTTGGCGTTGAACGCCCAAAGGGAGCACAGTTCTGTCGTTCAGACGCTAGTAACAGATAAGGAGTTGGCATTTAACGCCACTCCAGCTTCCACCCCTGGCATTCAATTGCCAGTGGGGGATCAGTCACATACAAGTGCTGATAACAACCCTTCTAAAAAAGCTTCCCAACCCACTTCTGTAGGTAATAAACCTGCAGCAACTAAGGTTGAGGAATATAAAGCCAAAATGCCTTATCCTCAAAAACTCCGCCAAGCGGAACAGGATAAGCAATTTGCCCGCTTTACAGACTATCTCAGGACTCTTGAAATAAAGATTCCGTTTGCAGAAGCACTTGAGCAAATACCCTCTTATGCTAAGTTCATGAAAGAGATCTTAAGTCATAAGAAGGATTGGAGAGAAACTGAAAAAGCTTACCTCACTGAAGAATGCAGTGCAGTCATTCTGAAAAGCTTACCTGAGAAGCTTAAAGACCCTGGGAGCTTTATGATACCATGCACATTAGAGGGTAATTGTACCAAGCAAGCTCTATGTGATCTTGGGGCAAGTATCAACCTAATACCTACATCTATTATCACAAAGCTCGGTTTGACTGAAGAAGTCAAACCAACCCGGATATGTCTTTAACTTGCTGATGGCTCCATTAAATACCCATCAAGTGTGATTGAAGACATGATTGTCAAGGTTGGGCCATTTGCCTTTCCTACTGACTTTGTGGTGCTGGAAATGGAGGAGCACAAGAGTGCAACTCTCATTCTAGGAAGACCTTTCCTAGCAACTGGCCGAACCCTCATTGACGTCCAAAAAGGGGAAGTAACCCTGAGAGTCAATGGGGAGGAGTTCAAGTTGAATGTTGTCAAAGCCATGCAACATCCAGACACCCCAAATGACTGCATGAGTGTTGATATCATTGACTCTCTGGTAAGAGAGGTCAATATGGCTGAGAGTCTCGAATCAGAGTTAGAGGACATCTTTAAAGATTTTTAGCCTGATTTGGAGGAATCAGAGAGAATAATAGAACCTCTGAAAATCCCTCAGGAAGAGGAGAAACCTCCCAAACTCGAGCTCAAACCATTACCACCATCCCTGAAATATGCATTTCTGGGAGAAGGTGATACCTTTCCTGTAATCATAAGCTCTACCCTAGAGCCACAGGAAGAGGAAGCACTAATTCAAGTGCTAAGGACACACAAGACAGCTCTTGGGTGGTCCATCAGTGATCTTAAGGGCATTAGCCCAGCCAGATGCATGCACAAGATCCTATTGGAGGGTGACGCCAAGCCAGTGGTTCAACCACAAAGGCGGCTGAATCCAGCCATGAAGGAAGTAGTGCAGAAGGAGGTCACTAAATTACTAGAGGCTGTGATTATTTATCCTATTTCTGACAGCCCCTGGGTAAGCCCTGTCCAAGTTGTCCCTAAGAAAGGTGGCATGACAGTGGTTCACAATTAAAAAAATGAACTGGTTCCTACAAGAACAGTTACAGGGTGGTGTATGTGTATTGATTATAGAAGGCTCAATACAGCCACCAGAAAGGATCATTTTCCTTTACCATTCATAGACCAGATGCTAGAAAGACTAGCAGGTCATGAATACTACTGCTTCCTGGATGGATATTCAGGTTATAATCAAATTGCAGTAGATCCCCAGGATCAAGAAAAAACGGCATTCACATGTCCATCTGGAGTATTTGCATACAGAAGGATGCCATTTGGCCTGTGCAATGCACCTGCAACCTTTCAGAGGTGCATGCTCTCAATTTTTTCTGATATGGTGAAAAAATTTCTGGAAGTCTTCATGGATGACTTTTCAGTATTTGGAGACTCATTCGGCTCCTGTCTTGACCATCTAGCACTTGTTCTAAAGAGATGCCAAGAGACTAACCTGGTTTTAAACTGGGAGAAATGTCACTTTATGGTGACTGAAGGAATTGTCCTTGGGCACAAAATTTTGAACAAGGGAATAGAGGTGGATCAAGCTAAGGTAGAAGTAATTGAAAAATTACCACCACCTGCCAATGTTAAGGCAATCAGAAGCTTTCTGGGGCATGCAGGATTCTATAGGAGGTTTATAAAGGATTTTTCAAAAATCGCCAAACCTCTGAGCAACCTGCTAGCTGCTGACACGCCATTTGTCTTTGATAAGGAGTGTCTGCAGGCATTTAAGACTCTGAAAGCTAAATTGGTCACAGCACCAATCATTTTTGCACCAAACTGGACATTGCCATTTGAACTAATGTGTGATGCCAGTGACCATGCCATTGGTGCAGTGTTGGGACAAAGGCATGACAAGCTTCTGCACGTCATTTACTATGCCAGCCGTGTTCTAAATGACGCACAGAAGAACTACACAACCACAGAAAAAGAGCTACTTGCAGTGGTTTACGCCATTGGTAAATTCAGATCCTATTTAGTAGGATCAAAAGTGATTGTGTACACTGATCATGCTGCTCTTAAATATCTACTCACAAAGCAGAATTCAAAACCCAGACTTATAAGATGGGTGTTACTTCTGCAAGAGTTTGATATAGAAATAAGGGACAGAGAATCAGGTAGCAGATCACCTGTCCCGAATAGAACCAGTAGAAGGGGCGTCCCTCCCTCTTACTGAGATCTCTGAAAACTTTCCGGATGAGCAACTCTTTGTCATCCAGGAAGTGCCATGGTTTGCAGACATTGCAAACTACAAGGCAGTGAGATTCATACCCAAAGAATACAGTAGGCAGCAATCAAAGAAGCTGATCACGGATGCAAAGTATTATCTTTGGGATGAGCCATATCTCTTTAAGAGATGTGCAGACGGAGTAATTCGTAGATGTGTGCATAAAGAAGAAGCGCAGAAGATCCTATGGCACTGCCATGGATCCCAGTATGGAGGACATTTTGGAAGTGAGCGAACAGCCACAAGAGTCCTCCAATGTGGCTTCTACTGGCCTACTCTCTATAAAGATTCCCGAGTGTTTGTACTTAAATGTGACAGTTGCCAAAGATCTGGTAATCTGCCTCACAGTTATGCCATGCCTCAACAAGGAATCTTAGAGATTGAGTTGTTTGATGTATGGGGTATTGACTTCATGGGACCTTTCCCACCATCATACTCAAACACTTATATTCTGGTGGCAGTGGATTATGTATCCAAATGGGTGGAAACTATTGCAACACCCACTAATGACACTAAAACAGTGTTAAAATTCCTCCAAAAATACATCTTCAGCAGATTTGGTACCCCTAGAGTATTAATCAGTGATGGGGCACTCATTTTTGCAATAAACAGCTCTATTCTGCTTTGGTTCATTATGGAGTTAGCCACAGGGTGGCTACTCCATATCACCCACAGACTAATGGGCAAGCTGAAGTCTCAAATAGAGAACTCAAAAGAATCCTGGAACGGACTGTAATTAACTGTAGAAGGGATTGGACAAGAAGCTTGGATGATGCTCTGTGGGCATACAGAACAGCATTCAAGACCCCTATAAGGACCTCTCCATACCAGCTTGTGTATGGAAAAGCATGTCACTTGCCGGTGGAACTGGAACATAAGGCCTTCTGGGCAACCAGATTCCTGAACCTTGAAGCCAAGTTAGCTGGAGAAAAACGATTGCTTCAGTTAAATGAGCTAGAGGAATTTAGACTCAATGCTTTCGAGAATGCAAAAATATACAAAGAGAAAGCAAAAAGATGGCTTGATAAGAAATTGTCATCCAGAGTCTTTGAGCCAGAGCAGAAAGTTCTGCTATTCAATTCTAGGCTCAAATTATTCCCCGGGAAATTGAAGTCCCGGTGGAGAGGTCCATATGTGATTACAAGTGTATCACCATATGGATACGTAGAACTTCAGGATAATGACTCTAACAAAAAGTTCATTGTTAATGGACAGAGAGTTAAACATTATCTTGAAGGCAATTTTGAGCAAGAATGCTCAAAACTGAGACTTGATTAAAGCTCAGTAATAGTCCAGCTAACGACATTAAAGAAGCGCTTGCTGGGAGGCAACCCAGCCATTTACAAAATTTAATTTCATTTGTTTTTGTTAATTTTTGCAGGTATGTGTCAAAGTATCTTCAAAAGGTAAAATAGCAATTGCTTGAATTCACAGAGTTACAGGGGAATTTGGAAGCTCACTGGCGTGAAAAAGCCAGTAAGAAACGTTTTGGGTGTTGAACGCCCAAAATAAGCATCCACTGGGTGTTCAACGCCAGTAAGGATAGCCATCTGGGCGTTGAACGCCAGAAAGGAGCATCTTCTGGGCGTTGAACGCCAGAAAGAAGTTCCTTCTGGGCGTTTAACGCCAGAATTACAGCATCCTGGGCGTTTAGAAAAACGCCCAGTGACAAAGGACTTCCTGGCGTTTAACGCTAGAAAAAAGCAACAGCTGGGCGTTGAACGCCCAGAAGAAGCAGCAATTGGGCGTTAAACGCCCAAAACATGTAGCATTTGGGCGTTTAACGCCAGGATGGTGGGGAGGAGGTAAAATTCGTTTTTCTTCACAAATTTTCTAAATTTTTATGTTTCAATTCATGATTTCTTGCATAAACATGTTTCAAAATGTCATCCTTTAAAAAAATTTTAATCCTAATTTCTAAAATCCCTTTTTCAAAAATATCAAATATATCTTAATCCACAAACACAAATCTTTTTCCAATCCAACTCTTTTTCAAATCTTTTTCAAACTCATCATATCTTTTGAATTTCGAAATTGCCTCTCCCTCTATTCCTCTCCTATCCTTTCTTTTGCTTGAGGATAAGCAAACCTCTAAGTTTGGTGTGATTTGCCATGATCACTGAGCTAAAACTCATCAAGATCATGGCACCTAAGGGAACAGGAAGAGCAAGGATGTGACTTGAAGGAACTGAAGCATCAGAAATTATATCTTGAAGGACCAAGCACCCCACAGACTAGAGGAACATCCACTTCCCAAAATAAAGGTCGTTGAGTTCTAATCTTTGCCTTAACTCTGTGATAACTGTTCTTATTAGAAATTTACCTTAGAAGTTATATATTAGTAGTAGTAATTAGTATCTCTACTTTGATTTTAATTCCAATTAAGTTATAATTTATTTTTCTCATCATCATCAAACATGAATAAAATAGTAGATTTTTAGAATAAAGAGGCAATATTTTTTTTCGAGTTCTTAATAAGAAAAATTCTAATTATTTATATGTGGTGGCAATACTTTTTGTCTTCTGAATGAATGCTTGAACAGTGCATATTTTTGATCTTGTTGTTTATGAATGTTAAAATTGTTGGCTCTTGAAAGAATGATGAAAAAGAGAAATGTTATTGATGATCTGAAAAATCAAAAGAAATTGATTCTTGAAGCAAGAAAAAGTAGTGAAAAAAATTTTTGAAAAAAAAAAGAGAGAGAAAGAAAAAGCAAGCAGAAAAAGCCAATAGCCCTTAAAACCAAAAGGCAAGGGTAAAAAGGATCCAAGGCTTTGAGCATTAATGGATAGGAGGGCCCAAGGAAATAAATCCAGGCCTAAGCGGCTAAATCAAGCTGTCCCTAACCATGTGCTTGTGGCATGCAGGTCCAAGTGAAAAGCTTGAGACTGAGTGGTTAAAGTCGTGATCCAAAGCAAAAAGAGTGTGCTTAAGAACTCTGGACACCTCTAATTGGGGACTTTAGCAAAGCTAAGTCACAATCTGAAAAGGTTCACCCAGTTATGTGTTTGTGGCATTTATGTATCCGGTGGTAATACTGGAAAACAAAATGCTTAGGGCCACGACCAAGACTCAATAAGTAGTTGTGTTCAAGAATCAACATACTAAACTAGGAGAGTCAATAATACTATCTGAATTCTGAGTTTCTATGGATGCCAACCATTCTGAATTTCAAAGGATAAAGTGAGATGCCAAAACTGTTTAGAAGCAAAAAGCTACAAGCCCCGCTCATCTAATAAGAATCTGAGCTTCACTTAAAACTCTGAGATATTATTGCTTCTTAATTTCTTTTCATCCTATTTTATTTATCTAGTTGCTTGAGGACAAGCAACAGTTTAAGTTTGGTGTTGTGATGAGCGGATATTTTATACGCTTTTTGGGGGTAATTTTATGTAGATTTTAGTATGTTTTAATTAGTTTTTAATAGAATTTTATTAGTTTTTAAGCAAAAATCATATTTCTGGACTTTACTATGAGTTTGTGTATTTTTCTATGATTTCAGGTAATTTCTGGCTGAAATTGAGGGAGCTGAGCAAAAATCTGGTTTAGGCTGAAAAAGGACTGCTGATGCTGTTGGATTCTGACCTCCCTGCACTCGAAATGGATTTTCTAGAGGTACAGGAGTCCAATTGGCGCGCTCTCAATGGCATTGAAAAGTAGACATCCAGGGCTTTCCAGAAATATATAATAGTCCATACTTTGCGCGAAGATAGATGACGTAAACTGGCGTTCAACGCCAGTATCATGCTGCTGTCTAGCGTCCAGCGCCAGAAACAGGTTACAAGTTGGAGTTCAACGCCCAAAACACGTCACAACCTGGCGTTCAACTCCAGAAATAGCCCAAGCACGTGAGAAGCTTTAGTCTCAGCCCCAGTACACACCAAGTGGGCCCCAGAAGTGGATTTATGCACCAATTATCTTAGTTCACTTAATTTCTGTAAACCTAGGTTACTAGTTTAGTATTTAAACAACTTTTAGAGGATTACCTTGTACCTCATGACATTTTCAGATCTGAATTTTGTACACTTTGCCGGCATGAGTCTCTAAACTCCATTGTTGGGGTGAGGAGCTCTGCAGCGTCTCGATGAATTAATGCAAGTGTTTCTATTCCTCCATTCAAACGTGTGTGTTCCTATCTAAGATGTTCATTCGCGCTTAATTATGAAGAAGGTGATGATCCGTGACACTCATCACCTTCCTCAACCCATGAACGTGTGCCTGACAAACACCTCCGTTCTATATAAGATTGAATGAGCTTCTCTTAGATTCCTTAATCAGAATCTTCGTGGTATAAGCTAGAATTGATGGCGGCCACTCTTGAGGATCCGGAAAGTCTAAACCTTGTGTGTGGTATTCCGAGTAGGATTCAAGGATTGAATGGCTGTGACGAGCTTTAAACTCGCGATTGCTGGGCGTGATGACAAACGCAAAAGGATCAATGGATCCTATTCCAACATGATCGAGAACCAACAGCTGATTAGCCGTGCTGTGACAGAGCATCTGGACCGTTTTCACTGAGAGGATGGGAGGTAGCCACTGATAATGGTGACACCCTACATACAGCTTGCCATGGAGGGAACTTTGCACTTTGCCATGAATGGAATATTATATTACAGAAATTCAGAAGACAAAGCATCTCCAAAACTCCAACATATTCTCCATTATTAAAGTAACAATTATTTATTTCACGCTCTTTTATTTATCTAATAATTCCTACTGATAATTTCAATTGAGATCCTGACTAAGAATAATAAAATAAACATAGCTTGCTTCAAACCAATAATCTCTGTGGGATCGACCCTTACTCACGTAAGGTATTACTTGGACAACCCAGTGCACTTGCTGGTTAGTTGTGCGGAATTGTCAAGAATTGTGATTTTCAATTTCGTGCACCAGGTTCAACAGAAGAACCAAAAGGAAAATTGGATCTCAGGACTCCAGAGACTAGATAGCAAAGTCTAGATCTCAATTGCCTTCCCAGATCCAAGTTCACAAAGCAATTAAAGAGAAATTGAAGATTGAAGCAGTAAAGGAAATTGAAATCAACTCAATTATGCAGTAGGAAAATCAAAGAGATCTTAAATGGAGATTGAGACAGGAGTTCCTCAATTCTTCACACCCAAGACTCAAACAAGAAAAGTAAAAAGTGCTCGAGCAAGAACAAGGAAGAAGAGAGATCAATTCTCCTTCCCAATTCTCTAAGATCTCAGTTCAAAGCTCTCAAAGAAAATGAAGTCTCAGAATGTAAAAATTCAAAAATCAAAAGAAAAGGTCCTAATTACATCAAACTATCTCCTATTTATACACTTTCTATTCTTGGATTTTGGAATTTGGATGGGCTTTTAATTTGGTGAAGAAATGAATTAAATTGGATTTTTAATCCAATTTTCAGCCCATGAAGAATTTGGCTCCAGGAGGCTGCTCTGCTCTTGTGGAGAGCAGAGCAGGGAAATCTAGCATGAGGCCTCGTGCGTGCGTGCTGAATGTGTAGCATCAGGATGCTGCCCTGCCCTTGCGGAGAGCAGGGCAATGTGCGTGCATGCTTGCTGCTGGTCATGCCAATTTGTGCGCGCGCCCAAGCTCCCAACCGTGCCAAAAATGCTGCCCGTGCCATGCTAAGGAATGCTGCTATGCTTTCCTTGTGGGCAGCGCAGCAAGGCAACCAAGGGTGAGGTCCCAAGTTCGAAACTTGGTGGAGGCACATGCTGCCCCTTTTCCTTGGTTTTCTTGGCACCAAAGTAACGCCTAGTTCCTTGCTTCCCCAAGGTGCTGTGTTCGATTCTTGGAGATTGAAAACAAGCCAATTTTGGCTTGTTTTCCTTGTATTTGAGTGCTACTTCCTTCCTTCTTGTTCTTGGGTTCGAAACCCATGGGTAGCACTAGGAGAGCAATTTCCTTTGAATTTTTCTTGCATGGAGCCTGATATTGCTCTTGAGGAGGGCAGGGCAGAGTTTTTCTTCCTTTAGTCCTTGGCATAGAATTGTGCTCTGCTCTTATGGAGGGCAGGGCAGTGATGTTTTGGAGGCTTGGTTCATTATGCTGCTCTCTTGGAGGGCAGTGTGCTCTTGTGGAGAGCAGTGTTGCTTCCTCCTTCAATGTTGCACCACACTTCTCCTTCTTTCACCACACCATTTTCTTCTCTTGGCCATATTTTTTATGCCACTTTTTTCTTCTTTTCTTCTTTTTTTTACCTACAAGAAATCAAAGCAACCAATCAAAGTATCTCCAAACTCATACAGTTTATAATTCATTAAAAATCAATTAATTTTATCTCAAACCTCATGATTTAGCATCAATTAAATGGTGGTTGTTTGTTTTAAAGAAGTCATGCATTTTCATTCCAAATTACTTACTTAGGATGCAAGAAAGTGCATAAAGACTAGTGAAACAAGTGAAATTAGCTTGAAAAATGGGTATATGATGACTTGTCATCACAACACCAAACTTAAATCTTGCTTGTCCCCAAGCAAGCATCAAAACTAAGAGAAAATGAAATGAACAAGAAGAGCAAACATATCCTTATTAGGCATATAGTAGAAATTGATTCATGGAGTTTTTATGTAGACAATGATAACTCAGTTATTGTTTGCTGTTACATAATATACACTTTTCCTCAAAGGCTTACTAAGCTTGCTGTTATAAGGTCTACTTTTTACTTGCTCCCTTGCTAACTTTTCTTTTCTTTTTTTACTTAACAATCTTATTCTTCTTTGAAGGCTTGGTGTCAAATGTTGCAGTAGCCTTTGGCTTTATTTTTACTCAATATCTTTCCACCACAGACACATGGCTCACTATTTCCTCCTAGGATCATTGATGCCCAGTATCTCTTTGGATAACTAAATGTTCTGTATCTAGGTTGCTCTTTATTGTGGACTTTCAATTGGCCATCCCAAATCAGTTGATCTAAGTGGCCGGGTTTTGAAATACCCCTCAGAATTTACTTGTCCAAGTATATCCTAGTACAAGAACACCACAGGCATGTGTCCTAGGGTCCAAGCTATTGGTGTCCAGCCTTTATTCTTTGTTTTTCTTGCCACATTGGCTTTTTCTACTTCCTTTTCTTTCTGTTTTATTTTCAGGGATTTTTTTGTTCTTTACTGATAGGAACCTTCATGACAGCAGGCTAGCTCACACTTCAATGAAAATGACATTATGCAGCAATTATTTCATGAGTTATGCATTTAATCAGACACATATACCACCATTAACTTCCATTCTAACTTATGCAACATTGGATATTTACTTTCTGATTCAAACAATTCTCTTTTATTCAAGCATATGGGAAACAAAACAAAATTTAGCTAAGTGATGAATGACAAGCATTATGCAGATCAACATACTTAATCAAACAACTTCACTTGCAACTAGATAAACACTTTAGTAGGATATATAATGGTTCCCAGATTCAAAACAATTTACAGCAGCAAGGATTAAGTTTAGATACAACCTTTGAAGTTGCAGCCCTTTGATTCTTCCTTCTGTTGTGTTCTCTTTGAGTTAAGATGCACAATATCTTCAATGGTTGACTAGTGTCCTGCATAGTTCTCAAAGGTTGCTTGCTTCTCAAGCCTCTGTGCAATTGGTTAGTCTAAAAATGATTATGGCTTTTTGAACTTACTTTGGTGTGTGAACACCAAACTTAGTTCCTTGCCACTATTTTTCATGCATCAACTTAACCATATGTGAAACCTTGTGTCCTTGCTAAAGGTTATGGAATTAAAACTAGAAAGCAGTTAAATAGTTGGATAATTTGTTTGATTGCTTGGAGCTAGCATTATGCAAGAGGTGAGAATGTGCTTTTAAATGAGATTTTGGTGGAACACCAAACTTAGAATCCTTCATTCTCCCTTAAATTATTTTGGTGTGTAACACCAAACTTAGCTTCTTGCAATACATACTAATTATTCAACATTTTATTGAAAAAGCTATGAAAAGAAAACTACCTCAGGTTGGGTTGCCTCCCAACAAGCGCTTCTTTATTGTCATTAGCTTGACATCCTCCATTCTGCTGATCATGAAAATTGAAGATCACAGTGCCTTAGCTTGTCTTTCTTTACCGTGAACTTCCTTCCGGTTTCCTCTTTGATGACCTCTATGAGTTCCTGTGGAAGGATCTTAGTCACAGTATAGTGATCAGACAGCTGTGGAGACACCTTCATGGTTTGAATGTTTATCATTACTTTATCCCCTAGTGAAAATTTCTTAGTAGGGATTTTATGATCTTCTTTAATTCTATCCTCTGTCTCTCCTTGTAAGACTTCCTTGTTGTGTTTTTCTTGGCTGGTACTTTCTTTGTCCAAGGTTTTCTTACTTTCCTCTATGATCTTTTTCCATCCTTCCCTCTTTGCAGCATTTTCGTTGTTAGTTGGTTTGTCTTCAGTGGCTCTGGGGAAGGTATTTGCCCTCTTCTCACCTATTTCTGCAAAGTGCTTAGCCAGTTGTTCTATCTGCCTCTCAATTCTTCTGATTGAAGTTTCCTGGTTCTTTGTTGTCACCTCTTGGTGCTTCATCATTCTTTCCATTAAGATCTCCAAGTTAGTGATTCTCTGAGAGTCTTGGGAGATTGGTTGGTTGTGGAATGTTAGGGGTTGGCAGGGTGGGTGTTGTGGTGGTGTGTAGTGGTTGTTGTTAGCATGATGGTGTTTTGCTGGTTTGTGAAGTTGGGGTTATTGTAATTGAAGTCCCTTGGTTCGTGATTTTGGTGCTCGATCCTTCTGCAATTGGAATGAGTTTGGAAGTGTATGTTTTGTGAGTATTGGCTTTGATTGGCATTATTGGATGAGTGACTTTGGTTGTTTGTGGTCATGGATTTGCCCTGGTTGAAACGTCTTTTTTCTTGATGTTGAGAACCCCCCATTCTCAGATAAGAATGGGGCCTCCATGGTGGAAATTGTGCATTCACTGCAGCAGAATGCAGGCAATCAACTTTTCTATCTCTCAGCTCCATGTGTTGCTGGGTTTGATGGTGCATTTATTTGTTCAGGTTCATGAATGCATTCACTCCTTCAAGATTCATCACTTCTTTTTCTGAAATTGCATTCTGTGGTTTCTCGAATGAGTGTTGATTGTTGACTCCTTTGTCATTGAAATTTGCAGTTCCTTGGGCAGTTGTTGTCGCTTTAAGTAGGCCATCTGAGAAGTAGTCCACTGCTTTTCTTGTTTCTGGGGTTAATCCTTCATAGAAAGCTCGAAAACCCACTTTGTCAGTTGCTTTCTTGTATCTTTCCCATGCCTTGAAGAGTGGTTCTTCTTCTCCTTGTGTGAATGGATGTTCCCCCTCTTTCAGCTTGATGATCTGTTAGGATGAGGAGAATTTGGCCAGAAATTTGGTAACCAAATCGTCCCAACTAGTAATACTTCCTTGGGGAAAGGTTTCGAACCATTGTGCAGCTTCACCCCTTAGTGAGAAGGGGAACAACAAAATCTTATAAGTGTCATGATCTATACCATCGGTTTTGACAGCACCACAAGTCCTCAGAAAAGTGGATATGTGCTGTTGAGGATCCTCCAATGGATTTCCGTCATAGGAACAATTGTTCTTGATTAGTGTAATGAGTGGTGGCTTCATGTCATGATATTCTTCTCTGTAGAGACTTCTTTTCCAATGATAGTCTTTCCTCTGACTTCTCTTGTTTCCTGTGGCCTGCAAACTATCACAAGGAACAAACAGCAGCACTTTTGAGAATTGAGTGCAGTTAGTTGAGACAAACTCTCAAACAGTTAGTGAGTTGATAGAGGCAAATTTTCAAACAGTTAGTGTGTTAGTCAAAAATTAAAGAAACAGAAAAGAAAAAGTGCTTGATCTAGACCTCCACTTCACTTAATCATTATCAATCAATTTCAATCCCCGGCAACGATGCAAAAAACTTGATGTGTGAAAAACGATCCAACACAAAACTCACCGGCAAGTGCACCGGGTCACATCAAGTAATAAAACTCACGGGAGTGAGGTCGATCCCACAGGGATTGAAGGATTGAGCAATTTTAGTTCAGTGATTGATTTAGTCAAGCGAATCAAGTATTAGTTGAGTGATTTTGTATCCAACAGTAAGTAAATAGCCGGAAATGTAAAGGGAGAGGGATGAATTGCAGAAATTAAAGAAAATTGAAAGTAAAGGTACTGAATCTTAAAGAACGAGAAATTAAATGACTGAAACTTAAAGTGCAAGAAATGTAAATTGCGATAACTTAAAGTGCAAGAAATATAAATTGCTAGAATGGAAAAGGGATTTGAGGACTGGGAATTCAGAATTTAAGCAAGGGAAATTAAATTATAGCAATTAACAAAGCAAGAGAAGAATTGAAATTATCTAGATCTCAAACAGAAATGGAAATTTGATTGCAGCAGTGGTTCAACAGAAGAACCAAAAGGAAAATTGGATCTCAGGATTCCAGAGACTAGATAGCAAAGTCTAGATCTCAATTGCCTTCCCAGATCCAAGTTCACAAAGCAATTAAAGAGAAATTGAAGATTGAAGCAGTAAAAGAAATTGAAATCAACTCAATTATGCAGTAGGAAAATCAAAGAGATCTTAAATGGAGATTGAGACAGAAGTTCCTCAATTCTTCACACCCAAGACTCAAACAAGAAAAGTAAAAAGTGCTCGAGCAAGAACAAGGAAGAAGAGAAATCAATTCGCCTTCCCAATTCTCTAAGATCTCAGTTCAAAGCTCTCAAAGAAAATGAAGTCTCAGAATGTAAAAATTCAAAAATCAAAAGAAAAAGTCCTAATTACATCAAACTATCTCCTATTTATACACTTTCTATTCTTGGATTTTGGAATTTGGATGGGCTTTTAATTTGGTGAAGAAATGAATTAAATTGGATTTTTAATCCAATTTTCAGCCTATGAAGAATTTGGCTCCAGGAGGCTGCTCTGCTCTTGTGGAGAGCAGAGCAGGGAAATCTAGCATGAGGCCTCGTGCGTGCGTGCTGAATGTGTAGCATCAGGATGCTACCCTGCCCTCGCGGAGAGCAGGGAAATGTGCGTGCATGCTTGCTGCTGGCCGTGCCAATTTGTGCGCGCGCCCAAGCTCCCAGCCGTGCCAAAAATGCTGCCCGTGCCATGCTAAGGAATGCTGCTCTGCTCTCCTTGTGGGCAGCGCAGCAAGGCAACCAAGGGTGAGGTCCCAAGTTCGAAACTTGGTGGAGGCACACGCTGCCCCTTTTCCTTGGTTTTCTTGGCACCAAAGTAATGCCTAGTTCCTTGCTTCCCCAAGGTGCTTTGTTCGATTCTTGGAGATTGAAAACAAGCCAATTTTGTCTTGTTTTCCTTGTATTTGAGCGCTACTTCCTTCCTTCTTGTTCTTGGGTTCGAAACCCATGGGTAGCACTAGGAGAGCAATTTCCTTTGAATTTTTCTTGCATGGAGCCCGATATTGCTCTTGAGGAGGGCAGGGCAGAGTTTTTCTTCCTTTAGTCCTTGGCATAGAATTGTGCTCCGCTCTTATGGAGGGCAGGGCAGTGATGTTTTAGAGGCTTGGTTCATTATGTTGCTCTCTTGGAGGGCAGTGTGCTCTTGTGGAGAGTAATGTTGCTTCCTCCTTCAATGTTGCGCCACACTTCTCCTTCTTTCACCACACCATTTTCTTCTCTTGGCCATACTTCTTAAGCCACTTTTTTCTTCTTTTCTTCTTTTCTTTACCTACAAAAAATCAAAGCAACCAATCAAAGTATCTCCAAACTCATAAGGTTTATAATTCATTAAAAATCAATTAATTTTAGCTCAAACCTCATGATTTAGCATCAATTAAATTGTGGTTGTTTGATTTAAAGAAGTCATGCATTTTTATTCCAAATTACTTACTTAGGATGCAAGAAAGTGCATAAAGACTAGTGAAACAAGTGAAATTAGCTTGAAAAATGGGTATATGATGACTTGTCATCAATTACTTGTTAAGTTGTGAAATATTTATTTGATTTAGAATAGGATTGTAGTCTAAACTCTATTTAGGTCTTGCTTGAATTGTCAATTTTTGTGATCATTCAGTATCATTGCTACTCATGGATAAAACTTCACAAACATTGATGTTAACTATTTTTTTAATTCTCTCTTTCTGCATGTAACTTGACAGTATGATGGAACTATATTGTGCTTCGAATCACAATTTATGAATTGAACTTTTTAAGCTGCTGATTAAGGGTATGTTTTCTAAGATAATTAAGGCAAATGTGCATGAAAAAGGATCACTCATGATCTTCATTTCTTGAATACTCATTTGCTAGAAAATATAGTTGTATTTTATATATATATATATATATATATATATATATATATATATATATATAAACATCTCGGTTTATGTCATATAAATTAGACAAAGTTAGTTCTTATCTCAAAAAATGATAAAATTTTGGTACTCGTAAATAAGAAGTTTTCAAATAAATTTTAGTAGATAGTTGCTTTGTTTCCATATTATCTAGAAGATATTAACATATCAGAGTACTAGTCATCTTAGTATATTCTAATAAATTGCATGCACTTCAATTATTAGAGGATTGTCATCATCAGTGAATTATATTCTAGTTTTATTAGAGAGTTCCACTAAACTTATCAAGATTCTTGAAAATTTATCAATAAACAAATAGAGTGAGAGATAAAGAAACTGGTGTACTTGAGTTTATTGTGATTAGTATCTGGATGAGAAAGGAGAGCTTCAAAGTGCAATGGTATCTGAACTCTGAAGTTGATGCATTCTGTTTTGCTACACTATGTGACATGTTGTACCTGTAACAAAATCATTCTATTTATGAACATTATATTTCATAAATTATGGGCTAGTTTCATAAATTTTTATTGAAATTTCATAAATTTTTTTTTATGAACATTCCCCCTCTTCAAAAACATGACTCCAATCACATAGAAGCTGCAGATTGCATAATCTTCAAAGTTTAATTGGGGAGATGATTGAAAGTGCCAGCACTCAATCATAGCTTTTATCAACTTTGAGACATAACTTTATTACGCCTTCAATTGAATAAGTCCTTGAAATGAAGCCTTGTTGTCTGATTTTATTCAACCAATTGCCAAAAGTTACATTATTGAGCAAACTTGATCTTATAATATAAGTAAGAAGACTCAAAAAGAACACATGCTCACCAATAGATTTTGTTGTGAATAGTAATAGTGGAGATTGTGTTAGTTCCTTCTCTAATCAAAGCAATAGGTACCTAAACTGTGGTTGTAGTGAAAATAGTAAAAGTAAAAATATTCCAAACTTTAAATCAGGCCTTAAGTAATTGATCCACCTAAGACTGCAACTCTTACCACACCTCTGCAAACCTGTCACCAGTAACAACATTAACAACAACACAGAACAAACCTTAACAACATATATCATATTATGAGTACTAACCTACTTGCTTAGGAACAGAGCTCCAACATCCATGACCGTATTTAGTGATATGCCTGAGAAGCTTTTCATCCTCTTTAGAAGAGACCATAGACCCTTCCGAAGCTTCTCCTTGTAATAGTAAGAGTGTCTTCCCATTATTATTCTTCCAGTATGTGTGAATGAATGAATGAAGTGAAGGGAAAGAAAATGAAAGTGGCAGCTAAGAAAAGGAGTGAAATAAATAATATAAGAGGGCCATGAACTATGGAGTATAGACCCATCAAAATAAGTCTAAGTCAATGAGGCTCCTTATACTAATTAATTATTTAATATCATAGTAAATAATGTTAATGTAGTGCCTGGAATTGGAATGGGTGAAATTAAATTAGGGAAAGTTCATTTTGGCTACTTGTCACTGATTTGTGTGAGAATGGAGTTAATAAACAGTAGTACATTCATGTCTCG
Source organism: Arachis stenosperma (assembly GCF_014773155.1). Classification (NCBI taxonomy): domain Eukaryota; kingdom Viridiplantae; phylum Streptophyta; class Magnoliopsida; order Fabales; family Fabaceae; genus Arachis; species Arachis stenosperma. The sequence continues at coordinate 32,117,698 of NC_080382.1, read as the reverse complement.
TGTAATGATGGTGGACCATCAATTTTCATTCATATTATAAAATCAAATAATCCATACTATATGCTTGTAACTGAAACATCCAATATTCATTCATTCGTCCTCAACACTAGTATCTTTCAAATGAGTTATTAATTACTCAAAACTATAAAATGTAACAATTCAAAATATATGTTATTAGCCAGAGTAGTAGACACAAGAATTTTTTGCCATTCTTGATGTCTGTGAAAAGAGGAATTCGAATACTCCACTTTGGTTAGTGCTTAGTGCTGGAACTCGTGCCTTGAGAGAAATAATAAAAGATAAAAACTAGACAAAAACTAGAATTTTACCATATTGGAATTATTGAGTTCAACCGTTGAAGAATCACCATGAATCAGGTTACTTCTATCAAACCTATTAATCAAGAGAATCTAATGCGCTAATAGACCAGAGAATCATATTAATTGTAATGGATTCTGCCAGATATCAAGTTAAGCAGCAAATATTGAAGCGCATTGACATGCATTTTGATTCCTAGCAATACATGATCATTACAAGAGAATCAAAACAGATTTCACATAATAAAATCACAAAATTAATATAAAATTTTCAAAAAAATTCCTAATTAGATCAGAATATCAATTAAATCACACAAACCCTGTAAATGAGAATTTTTCAGTTAAGCGATTGAAATTAAATGAGAAAAGGATCAAAAGGTTATGAGATACAAACTAAAACCAGAGATCAAAGTATGTGGTAGAGGCAGCAACGAAGACGGAGATTGGGGCAAGAACCAGCGTCAGAGAATGCAGAGTGAGGAGGAGGCGACATCGAAGAACATCAATTGAGTAGTTCAGTGTAGCACGTGGTGTGAAGAGGAGGAGAAGGTGGCGGTGGTGAAAAATTGAAGAGCCGGCACTTCTACGCGAGGAGATTGGGTGAAGCGACGAAGAAGAGGTGTCGTGGTGATGGCAGTTGGACGCAGAATGAGAGAAATGCATAACAAAAAAACTCAAAAAGTCTAGAACGAAAAGTGATACTCTTAATAATAAGAGTAGACAAGTATAATTTTATATATTATTGGTAATTGTTTAGCGGGCATTTCCTCTTATTGTCATAACAAAGGAAGTATTTAAGGGTAATTATTCATTTTCCATTAAAAAGTTCTTTAATAATAGAAGTTATGGCTATATTATTATTGCCGTTAAAAAATTGTCGGTAAAAATCGAATTTGTTGTAGTGTACCATTGTTTATTAATTTGCTTATACTTGTTATCTTTATGCTTAATCTGTCTAATTTAGAGATATTTTGTAGCTACAGAGGCTATCAAAGTGAAAGAGGCTGAGACATATATATCTAAAATCAAGGTTACTTCCCTTTTCCTAGTATTGAATGAAATGCAAAATTAGGTGAGTGTAGTCTTTAATAATTTTCTTTATTAATTTGCTTTTAAACTTAAATCTTAGATAAAAAGGCCTAATGTCAGCTTGCAATATCCACAAGAATATAAATAGGAGGAGGCTCTCAGAGATGGCGAGTTTATCATCGCCTAAATCTGTATTTGTCGACTCATTTCCAAAATTGAAGGTCTGATATAGGCAGCATCAAACATGCATTGCTGCCACATTGTATAGTATTATTATATAGGATATAACATTTTTGGTTTTTTGTATTTTATTAGTATTAAATTCTAAATGGTTTGATGCATATTTTGATATGAGTATGCTTAATGTAGTGTGAGATGTATGAATATTCAAAGATCATTCCGATAATTTTGGTTCATTATAAATATATTTTGTTTAAGGATAGTTTTTATTATTTAAAGAATATTGTATAGTATTTGATACGGATTTTAATAAACAAATTTCACTGGCAAGTGCACCGGGTTATAATCAAGTACTAACTCACTATGAGTGAGGTCGACCCCACAAGGATTGATAGATCAAACAACTTTAATCAATTAGCTACTCTAGTTAAACAATCAATTTGATGAGGTTTGTTCAACTTTTAGATAACTTGACAGTAAAGTAAATGATTGAAATTAAAGAGCGGAAAAGTAATTACTGGGAATTTAAAGTGCGATAATGTAAATACAGAAAAGTAAATGGCAAGAAAAATGAATTGCTGGAATATAAAGAGCAGAAGCTTAAATTGCAAGAAAATTAAAGCTCGAAAGTAATAAACCAAGAATTACCAACATTGAATTAAAGAGTAAGTAAAGCAAACTGGAATTAAAGAACTAGAAGTAATTGAATCAACACTTGTAAAAGAAGGAAAGCTGGAACAAGTAAAGAAGTGTTATGAATTTAAAGTATTAGGGATTGGAGATGTCAAATCTTCCTAAATCAATGAACTTCTCTTTCCTCTTATTCACGCAATTTTAGATCTCTGGCAGACCAATAGTAACTGAATTCCAATTCCTTGGTAATTCAATTTCTCTAAACATGATTACATGCCAATTCCTTGATCTAATGCTCATGAAAAAATGTGAAGCATGAATTCTAATCCCAAGCCACACAACTCCTAAGATCCCAATTCAGAGTGATTAAATTTGACTTATCAGATTCTGAATCAAAATCAAAATCATTGTGAGAGAAGAGTTTTAAACTCAATTACTATGTTCCCTTTTCCAAGGCTTACATAGAATTCTAATAGGTCAAATTCCTCTTCCAATAGAATTGGATCTGTGAAGACCAAAAACTCTTTCTTAGATAAGCAAAGATAGATCAAGAAGGGAAGAGAATGAACATCAATTTATTTCAATTCAACAGAGCTCCTCTCCCTAATGAGTAGGAGATTTAGTGACTCATGATTCAAGTTACAGAATTCTCTCAGATTTGAAATCAAAACTAGATGCAAAGAAGAAGTAAAAGCTAAAAGTAAAAGTCTCCGTCCGAGTCCCCTTTACAAGTTCCAATCCCCCCTATTTATACTACTTATGCTTCCATTTCCTTTTGAAGTTTAATTCCAAGTTGGATCTTGTTGGGCTTTTGGGTTTGACTTGGCTTGAATCCAAAGCACTCATTAGCGTTAATTAAAATCTGGCGCCCTTTTAGTAGTGGTGTTACCAACGCCAATAACTCAAGTCAAAATCCCCTTCGCAGGAGTTGCTATTGGGTGTTACTGGCACTGGTTACGCGTACGCTTAGCCCACATGTATGCGTAAAATTCCTTGTTACGCATACCCACGCCCACACGTATGCACAAACATGGATTCACGCATACGCGTAGACAATGCATTCGCACGAACGTCAAAACTTGCATCCCCAACTATCGCAGGTGTTTTTTACAACGGGCGCTAGTAGTTCTTGGCGTTAACAATGCCCAGCAATACACTTTTAGGGCAGTTTTCCAACTGAAGCGTATGCACAATCCACACGTATGCGTGACCTTTGTCGTAGGCATTATCTTGAGGGGGCGCCTCTTGTGTTGGGTGTTAATAATGCCATGCTTCCTTGCATTCTTCAATTATGTTTAGTAGGAGCTTCATATATGGCATTACCAATGCCACACTTAGTTCATTTGTTTCATGCATGCTTTATCAACTTCCATTGCCACATTTCTTCACAGGCTTGCATTACTCATATAACTTCATAGATTCAAGATGAGCGGATAATTTATACGCTTTTCGGCATTGTTTTTAGGTAGTTTTTAGTAAGTTCAAGCTACTTTTAGGGATGTTTTCATTGGTTTTTATGTTAAATTCACATTTCTGGACTTTACTATGAGTTTGTGTGTTTTTCTGTAATTTCAAGTAATTTCTGGCTGAAATTGAGGGACTTGAACAAAACTCTGAAAAAGGCTGACAAAAGGACTGCTGATGCTGTTGGAATCTGACCTCCCTGCACTCGAAATGGATTTTCTGGAGCTACAGAACTTCAAATGGTGCGCTCTCAACGGCGTTGGAAAGTAGACATCCAGAGCTTTCCAGCAATATATAATAGTCTATACTTTATTCGGAAATTAACGACGTAAATTGGCGTTGAACGCCAAGTACATGCTGCTGTCTGGAGTTAAAGGCCAGAAACACGTCATGATCCGGAGTTGAACGCCCAAAACATGTTATAACTTGGAGTTCAACTCCAAGAGAAGCCTCAGCTCGTGGATAGATCAAGCTCAGCCCAAGCATACACCAAGTGGGCCCCGAAAGTGGATTTATGCATCAATTACTTACTCATGTAAACCCTAGTAGCTAGTCTAGTATAAATAGGATAATTTACTATTGTATTAGACATCTTTTGACAGTTTAATCTCTGGACTGTTTAGTCTTTGATCATTCGGTCTTTTGATCATTCAGGGGGGCTGGCCATTCGGCCATGCCTGAACCTTTCACTTATGTATTTTCAACGGTGGAGTTTCTGCACACCATAGATTAAGGGTGTGGAGCTCTGCTGTACCTCAAGTTTCAATACAATCACTATTACTTTCTATTCAATTCTCTTTTATTCTTATTCCAAGATATACGTTGCATAACACTTTGATGAATGTGATGATCCGTGACACTCATCATCATTCTCACCTATGAACGCGCGTGACTGACAACCACTTCCGTTCTACTTTAGGCCGGGCGCATATCTCTTAGATTCCCCAACAGAATCTTCATGGTATAAGCTAGATAGATGGCGGCATTCTTGGGGATCCGGAAAGTCTAACCTTGTCTGTGGTATTCCGAGTAGGATCCCGGGAATCCGGAAAGTCTAACCTTGTCTGTGGTATTCCGAGTAGGATTCCGGTATTGAATGACTGTGACGGGCTTCAAACTCGCGATTGCTGGGCGTGATGACAAACGCAAAAGGATCAATGGATCCTATTCCAACATGATCGAGAACCAACAGCTGATTAGCCGTACTGTGACAGAGCATTTGGACCATTTTCACTGAGAGGATGGGATGTAGCCATTGTCAAGGGTGATGCCTCAAGACGATTAGCCGTGCAGTGTGGTGGACGAAATTGTGATCACATTAATGTAGTATTTTTTTGTTGTTGTATGGAATCATTATTATGGCACTTATGTGTGGACACAACTCCGTTCAACTAACCAGCAAGTGTACTGGGTCGTCCAAGTAATACCTTACGTGAGTAAGGGTCGATCCCACAGAGATTGTTGGTATGAAGCAAGCTATGGTCACCTTGTAAATCTCAGTTAGGCAGATTAAATTGGTTTATGATGAGTTTGAAAATTAATAATAAATAGAAAATAAAAGGGATAGAAATACTTATGTAAATCAATAGTGGAAATTTCAGATAGGCGTATGGAGATGCTGTGCTCCTCTTGAATCTCTACTTTCTTATTACATTCATCCAATCCTTCTTACTCCTTTCCATGGCAAGCTGTATGTAGGGCATCACCGTTGTCAATGGATACATCCCATCCTCTCAGTGAAAATGGTCCTATGCTCTGTCACAGCACGGCTAATCATCTGTCGGTTCTCAATCAGGTTGGAATAGAATCCCTTGATTCTTTTGCGTTTGTCATCACGCCCAGCCTTCAGGAGTTTGAAGCTCGTCACAGTCATTCAATCCCAGAATCCTACTCGGAATACCATAGACAAGGTTTAGACTTTCCGGATCCTCATGAATGTCGCCATCTATCTAGCTTATACCACGAAGATTCTGTTGGGGAATCTAAGAGATATGCGCCCGGCCTAGAGTAGAACGAAAGTGGTTGTCAATCACGCGCGTTCATAGGTGAGAATGATGATGAGTGTCACGGATCATCACATTCATCAAAGTGTTGTGCAACGTACATCTTGGAATAAGAATAAAAGAGAAATGAATAGAAAATAATAGTGATTGTATTGAAACTTGAGGTACATCAGAGCTCCACACCCTTTATCTATGGTATGTAGAAACTCCACCGTTGAAAATACATAAGTGAAAGGTTCAGGCATGGCCGAATGGCCAGCCCCCATGGTCTAAGGACTAGGCGTCCAGAGATGTCTAATACACTAGTAAAAAGTCCTATTTATAAATAAACTAGCTACTAGGGTTTACATGAGTAAGTAATTGATGCATAAATCCACTTCCAGGGCCCACTTGGTGTATGTTTTGGCTAAGCTTGGTCTATCCACGAGCTGAGGCTTTTATTGGATTTGAACTCCAAGTTATAACGTGTTTTGGGCGTTCAACTCCGGATCATGACGTGTTTCTGGCGTTTAACTCCAGACAGCAGCATGTACTTGGCGTTCAACGCCAAGTTACGTCGTCAATTTCCGAATAAAGTATGGACTATTATATATTGCTGGAAAGCTCTGGATGTCTACTTTCCAACGCTGTTGAGATCGCGCCAATTGGAGTTCTGTAGCTCCAGAAAATCCATTTCGAATGTAGGGAGGTCAGATTCCAACATCATCAGCAGTCCTTTTGTCAGCCTTTTTCAGAGTTTTGCTCAAGTCCCTCAATTTCAGCCAGAAATTACCTGAAATCACAGAAAAATACACAAACTCATAGTAAAGTCCAGAAATGTGAATTTAACATAAAACTAATGAAAACATCCCTAAAAGTAGCTTAAACTTACTAAAAACTACCTAAAAACAATGTCAAAAAGCGTATAAATTATCCGCTCATCACAACACCAAACTTAAATTGTTGCTTGTCCCCAAGCAACTGAAAATCAATTAGGATAAAAAGAAGAGAATATACTGTGAATTCCAAAATATCAATGAATATTAATTCTAATTAGATGAGCGGGACTTGTAGCTTTTTGCTTCTGAACAGTTTTGGCATCTCACTTTTTCCTTTGAAGTTTTGAATGATTGGCTTCTCTAGGAACTTAGAATTTTGGATAGTGTTATTGGCTTTCCTAGTTAAACATGTTGATTCTTGAACACAGCTACTTATGAGTCTTGGCCGTGGCCCTAAGCATTTTGTTTTCCAGTATTACCACCGGATACATAAATGCCACAGACACATGACTGGGTGAACCTTTTCAGATTGTGACTCAGCTTTGCTAGAGTCCCCAGTTAGAGGTGTCCAGAGCTCTTAAGCACACACTTTTTGCTTTGGATCACGACTTTAACCACTCAGTCTCAAGCTTTTCACTTGGACCTTCATGCCACAAGCACATGGTTAGGGACAGCTTGATTTAGCCGCTTAGGCCTGGATTTTATTTCCTTGGGCCCTCCTATCCATTGATGCTCAAAGCCTTGGATCCTTTTTTACCCTTGCCTTTTGGTTTTAAGGGCTATTGGCTTTTTCTGCTTGCTTTTTCTTTTTCTTTCTATTTTTTTTGCCATTATTATTATTTTTTTTTTTGCAAGCTTTTGTTTTTCACTGCTTTTTCTTGCTTCAAGAATCAATTTTATGATTTTTTAGATCATCAATAACATTTCTCTTATTCATCATTCTTTCAAGAGCCAACAATTTTAACATTAATAAACAACAAGATCAAAAATATGCACTGTTCAAGCATTCATTCAGAAAACAAAAAGTATTGTCACCACATCAATATAATTAAATTAAATTCAAGGATAAATTCGAAATTTATGTACTTCTTGTTCTTTTGAATTAAAAACATTTTTTTAAGAGAGGTGAAGGATTTATAGATTTTATTTATAGCTTTAAGACATAGTTACTACATACTAATGATCATGAAGTAGAGACACAAAATATAGATAGACATGAAGCATAAAAACCGAAAAAGCAGAGAAAATAAGAACAAGGAATGAGTCCACCTGAGTGAGGGTGGCGCCTTCTTGAAGGTACAATGGTGCTTTTTGAGCTTCTTTATGTCTCTTCCTTGCTTCTGTTACATGATCCATAGTGATTTTGGTGTTCCTATCCTTAGTTGCTTCCAATAATTATGTGTAGGAACATGTATCCCCTAAGGTATCTCAGGGATTTCTTGAAGAGGGAATTTCTCATGCTCTCTTGATGTGCAGTCAAATGCTCTTCTACTGAGCTATGGACCCTTGAGATGAATATCTCTATCTCCCATTACTCAGAGGTGGAAGCTTTTGTCTTTTCTTAGTTTCCTCTTCAGAGTCCTTTCAGATTCAGGATCAGCTTCAACAAGAATGCCTTTTTCCTTGTTCCTGCTCATATGAAAGAGACAAAAAGTAGAAAAGAAAAGGAATCCCCTATATTTGGGCAAAGAGGATCCTTATTATTAGTAGAGAAAGAAGGGGGTAGAAGAAGAATGGTAAAGGATAGAAGTAGTGATTTGAGATGAAGAAAGATGAAGAGAAGTGTTAGTAAATAAATAAATAAATAGAATAAGAGGAGAGATAGAGAATTTCGAAAATAATTTTGAAAAAGAAGTTAATAATTTCGAAAATAAAGATAAGATAGAATTAAAATTAAAACAATTAATTAATTAAAAAGAATTTTTGAAAAAAGAATGATATATTTTCGAAAATTAGAGAGGGAAAAGTAGTTAGGTGGTTTTGAAAAAGATAAGAAACAAACAAAAAGTCAAATAGTTAGTTGTAAAAGATATTAAAATCAAATTTGAAAAGATAAGAAGATAAGAAGTTAGATAAGATATTTTGAAGTCAAAATTTGAAAAAGATAAAATTTTGAAAAAGATATGATAAAAAGATAAGATAGATAAGATATGGTTGAAAAAGATTTAATTTTAAAATTAAAATTAATTACCTAAGTAACAAGAAATTAAAAGATAAGATTCTAGAATTTAAAGATTGAACCTTTCTTAACAAGAAAGTAACAAACTTCAAATTTTTTGAATCAATCACATTACTTGTTAGCTAATTTTCGAAAATATGATGTAAAAGATAAGAAAAATATTTTGAAAAATATTTTTTAAAAAAAAATTCGAAAATTATATAAAAAAATGAAAAAGATGTGATTTTTGAAAAAGATTTTGAAAAGATAAGATTTTTAAAATTGAAAATTTGACTTGACTTGTAAGAAACAACTAATTTTTAAAATTTTTGACTAAATCAACTCAAATTTTCGAAAATTAGGAGAAAAAAAAGGAAAAGATATTTTTTTGATTTTTGAATTTTTTATGATGAGAGAGAAAAACACAAAAATGGCCCAAAACATGAAAATTTTGGATCAAAACACAAGATGCATGCAAGAACACTATGAATGTCAAGATGAACACCAAGAACACTTTGATGATCATGATGAACATCAAGAACATGATTTTGAAAAAATTTTTATGCAAAGAAAACATGCAAGACACCAAACTTAAAAATCTCTAATGCATGGACTCTAACAAACGAAAAATGCACATGAAAAACAACAAACAACACAAAACAAGAAAACATCAAGATCAAACAAGAAGACTTACTAAGAACAACTTGAAGATCATGAAGAACACTATGAATGCATGGAATTTTCGAAAAAAATGCAAGAAAAATTTTTAAAGCATGCAATTGACACCAAACTTAAAAATTGACTCAAGACTCAAACAAGAAACACAAAATATTTTTGGTTTTTTATGATTTTATGATTTTTTAGTATTTTTATTATTTTTTTCGAAAATATTCTTAAAAAAAACGAAAATAAAAGAAAAATTTTGAAAAATTTTTGAAAACTTTTTGAAAAGAAAATTACCTAATCTGAGCAACAAGATGAACCGTCAGTTGTCCATACTCGAACAATCCCCGGCAACGGCGCCAAAAACTTGGTGGACGAAATTGTGATCCATGCTCTTTGTACTTGTATGAAATTTAATAATTGGCTCTATTTGAATTCACAACTCCGTTCAACTAACCAGCAAGTGTACTGGGTCGTCCAAGTAATACCTTACGTGAGTAAGGGTCGATCCCACAAAGATTGTTGGTATGAAGCAAGCTATGGTCACCTTGTAAATCTCAGTTAGGCAGATTAAATTGGTTTATGATGAGTTTGAAAATTAATAATAAATAGAAAATAAAAGGGATAGAAATACTTATGTAAATCAATAGTGGAAATTTCAGATAGGCGTATGGAGATGCTGTGCTCCTCTTGAATCTCTACTTTCTTATTACATTCATCCAATCCTTCTTACTCCTTTCCATGGCAAGCTGTATGTAGGGCATCACCGTTGTCAATGGCTACATCCCATCCTCTCAGTGAAAATGGTCCTATGCTCTGTCACAGCACGGCTAATCATCTGTCGGTTCTCAATCAGGTTGGAATAGAATCCCTTGATTCTTTTGCGTTTGTCATCACGCCCATCCTTCAGGAGTTTGAAGCTCGTCACAGTTATTCAATCCCAGAATCCTACTCGGAATACCATAGACAAGGTTTAGACTTTCCGGATCCTCATGAATGCCGCCATCTATCTAGCTTATACCACGAAGATTCTGTTGGGGAATCTAAGAGATATGCGCCCGGCCTAGAGTAGAACGAAAGTGGTTGTCAATCACGCGCGTTCATAGGTGAGAATGATGATGAGTGTCACGGATCATCACATTCATCAAAGTGTTGTGCAACGTATATCTTGGAATAAGAATAAAAGAGAATTGAATAGAAAATAATAGTGATTGTATTGAAACTTGAGGTACAGCAGAGCTCCACACCCTTTATCTATGGTATGTAGAAACTCTACCGTTGAAAATACATAAGTGAAAGGTTCAGGCATGGCCGAATGGCCAGCCCCCAGGGTCTAAGGACTAGGCGTCCAGAGATGTCTAATACACTAGTAAAAAGTCCTATTTATAAATAAACTAGCTACTAGGGTTTACATGAGTAAGTAATTGATGCATAAATCCACTTCCAGGGCCCACTTGGTGTATGTTTGGGCTAAGCTTGGTCTATCCACGAGCTGAGGCTTTTATTGGAGTTGAACTCCAAGTTATAACGTGTTTTGGGCGTTCAACTCCGGATCATGACGTGTTTCTGGCGTTTAACTCCAGACAGCAGCATGTACTTGGCGTTCAACGCCAAGTTACGTCGTCAATTTCCGAATAAAGTATAGACTATTATATATTGCTGGAAAGCTCTGGATGTCTACTTTCCAACTCCGTTTAGATCGCGCCAATTGGAGTTCTGTAGCTCCAGAAAATCCATTTCGAGTGTAGGGAGGTCAGATTCCAACAGCATCAGCAGTCCTTTTGTCAGCCTTTTTCAGAGTTTTGCTCAAGTCCCTCAATTTCAGCCAGAAATTACCTGAAATCACAGAAAAATATACAAACTCATAGTAAAGTCCAGAAATGTGAATTTAACATAAAAACTAATGAAAACATCCCTAAAAGTAGCTTAAACTTACTAAAAACTACCTAAAAACAATGCCAAAAAGCGTATAAATTATCCGCTCATCACAACACCAAACTTAAATTGTTGCTTGTCCCCAAGCAACTGAAAATCAATTAGGATAAAAAGAAGAGAATATACTGTGAATTCCAAAATATCAATGAATATTAATTCTAATTAGATGAGCGGGACTTGTAGCTTTTTGCTTCTGAACAGTTTTGGCATCTCACTTTTTCCTTTGAAGTTTTGAATGATTGGCTTCTCTAGGAACTTAGAATTTTGGATAGTGTTATTGACTTTCCTAGTTAAACATGTTGATTCTTGAACACAGCTACTTATGAGTCTTGGCCGTGGCCCTAAGCATTTTGTTTTCCAGTATTACCACCGGATACATAAATGCCACAGACATATGACTGGGTGAACCTTTTCAGATTGTGACTCAGCTTTGCTAGAGTCCCCAGTTAGAGGTGTCCAGAGCTCTTAAGCACACACTTTTTGCTTTGGATCACGACTTTAACCACTCAGTCTCAAGCTTTTCACTTGGACCTTCATGCCACAAGCACATGGTTAGGGACAGCTTGATTTAGCCGCTTAGGCCTGGAATTTATTTCCTTGGGCCCTCCTATCCATTGATGCTCAAAGCCTTGGATCCTTTTTTACCCATGCCTTTTGGTTTTAAGGGCTATTGGCTTTTTCTGCTTGCTTTTTCTTTTTCTTTCTATTTTTTTTGCCATTATTATTATTTTTTTTTTGCAAGCTTTTCTTTTTCACTGCTTTTTCTTGCTTCAAGAATCAATTTTATGATTTTTCAGATCATCAATAACATTTCTCTTATTCATCATTCTTTCAAAAGCCAACAATTTTAACATTCATAAACAACAAGATAAAAAATATGCACTGTTAAGCATTCATTCAGAAAACAAAAAGTATTGTCACCACATCAATATAATTAAATTAAATTCAAGGATAAATTCGAAATTTATGTACTTCTTGTTCTTTTGAATTAAAAACATTTTTTTAAGAGAGGTGAAGGATTTATAGATTTTATTTATTGCTTTAAGACATAGTTACTACATACTAATGATCATGAAGTAGAGACACAAAATATAGATAGACATGAAGCATAAAAACCGAAAAAGCAGAGAAAATAAGAACAAGGAATGAGTCCACCTGAGTGAGGGTGGCGCCTTCTTGAAGGTCCAATGGTGCTTTTTGAGCTTCTTTATGTCTCTTCCTTGCTTCTGTTACATGATCCATAGTGATTTTGGTGTTCCTATCCTTAGTTGCTTCCAATAATTATGTGTAGGAACATGTATCCCCTGAGGTATCTCAGGGATTTCTTAAAGAGGGAATTTCTCATGCTCTCTTGATGTGCAGTCAAATGCTCTTCTACTGAGCTATGGACCCTTGAGATGAATCTCTCTATCTCCCATTACTCAGAGGTGAAGCTTTGTCTTTTCTTAGTTCCTCTTCAGAGTCCTTTCAGATTCAGGATCAGCTTCAACAAGAATGCCTTTTTCCTTGTTCCTGCTCATATGAAAGAGAAGAAAACAAGAAAAGAAAAGGAATCCCCTATATTTGGGCAAAGAGGATCCTTATTATTAGTAGAGAAAGAAGGGGGTAGAGAAGAATGGTAAAGGATAGAGGTAGTGATTTGAGATGAAGAAAGATGAAGAGAAGTGTTAGTAAATAAATAAATAAATAGAAGAAGAGGAGAGATAGAGAATTTCGAAAATAATTTTGAAAAAGAAGTTAATAATTTCGAAAATAAAGATAAGATAGAATTAAAATTAAAACAATTAATTAATTAAAAAGAATTTTTGAAAAAAGAATGAGATATTTTCGAAAATTAGAGAGGGAAAAGTAGTTAGGTGGTTTTGAAAAAGATAAGAAACAAACAAAAAGTCAAATAGTTAGTTGTAAAAGATATTAAAATCAAATTTGAAAAGATAAGAAGATAAGAAGTTAGATAAGATATTTTGAAGTCAAAATTTGAAAAAGATAAAATTTTGAAAAAGATATGATAAAAAGATAAGATAGATAAGATATGGTTGAAAAAGATTTAATTTTAAAATTAAAATTAATTACCTAACTAACAAGAAATTAAAAGATAAGATTCTAGAATTTAAAGATTGAACCTTTCTTAACAAGAAAGTAACAAACTTCAAATTTTTTGAATCAATCACATTACTTGTTAGCTAATTTTCGAAAATATGATGTAAAAGATAAGAAAAAGATTTTGAAAAATATTTTTTAAAAAAAAATTCGAAAATTATATAAAAAAATGAAAAAGATGTGATTTTTGAAAAAGATTTTGAAAAGATAAGATTTTTAAAATTGAAAATTTGACTTGACTTGTAAGAAACAACTAATTTTTAAAATTTTTGACTAAGTCAACTCAAATTTTCAAAAATTAGGAGAAAAAAAAGGAAAAGATATTTTTTTGATTTTTGAATTTTTTATGATGAGAGAGAAAAACACAAAAATGACCCAAAACATGAAAATTTTGGATCAAAACACAAGATGCATGCAAGAACACTATGAATGTCAAGATGAACACCAAGAACACTTTGATGATCATGATGAACATCAAGAACATGATTTTGAAAAAATTTTTATGCAAAGAAAACATGCAAGACACCAAACTTAAAAATCTCTAATGCATGGACTCTAACAAACGAAAAATGCACATGAAAAACAACAAACAACACAAAACAAGAAAACATCAAGATCAAACAAGAAGACTTACTAAGAACAACTTGAAGATCATGAAGAACACTATGAATGCATGGAATTTTCGAAAAAAATGCAAGAAAAATTTTTAAAGCATGCAATTGACACCAAACTTAAAAATTGACTCAAGACTCAAACAAGAAACACAAAATATTTTTGGTTTTTTATGATTTTATGATTTTTTAGTATTTTTATTATTTTTTTCGAAAATATTCTTAAAAAAACGAAAATAAAAGAAAAATTTTGAAAAATTTTTGAAAACTTTTTGAAAAGAAAATTACCTAATCTGAGCAACAAGATGAACCGTCAGTTGTCCATACTCGAACAATCCCGGCAACGGCGCCAAAAACTTGGTGGACGAAATTGTGATCCATGCTCTTTGTACTTGTATGAAATTTAATAATTGGCTCTATTTGAATTCACAACTCCGTTCAACTAACCAGCAAGTGTACTGGGTCGTCCAAGTAATACCTTACGTGAGTAAGGGTCGATCCCACAGAGATTGTTGGTATGAAGCAAGCTATGGTCACCTTGTAAATCTCAGTTAGGCAGATTAAATTGGTTTATGATGAGTTTGAAAATTAATAATAAATAGAAAATAAAAGGGATAGAAATACTTATGTAAATCAATAGTGGAAATTTCAGATAGGCGTATGGAGATGCTGTGCTCCTCTTGAATCTCTACTTTCTTATTACATTCATCCAATCCTTCTTACTCCTTTCCATGGCAAGCTGTATGTAGGGCATCACCGTTGTCAATGGCTACATCCCATCCTCTCAGTGAAAATGGTCCTATGCTCTGTCACAGCACGGCTAATCATCTGTCGGTTCTCAATCAGGTTGGAATAGAATCCCTTGATTCTTTTGCGTTTGTCATCACGCCCAGCCTTCAGGAGTTTGAAGCTCGTCACAGTTATTCAATCCCAGAATCCTACTCGGAATACCATAGACAAGGTTTAGACTTTCCGGATCCTCATGAATGCCGCCATCTATCTAGCTTATACCACGAAGATTCTGTTGGGGAATCTAAGAGATATGCGCCCGGCCTAGAGTAGAACGAAAGTGGTTGTCAATCATGCGCGTTCATAGGTGAGAATGATGATGAGTGTTACGGATCATCACATTCATCAAAGTGTTGTGCAACGTATATCTTGGAATAAGAATAAAAGAGAATTGAATAGAAAATAATAGTGATTGTATTGAAACTTGAGGTACAGCAGAGCTCCACACCCTTTATCTATGGTATGTAGAAACTCCACCGTTGAAAATACATAAGTGAAAGGTTCAGGCATGGCCGAATGGCCAGCCCCCATGGTCTAAGGACTAGGCGTCCAGAGATGTCTAATACACTAGTAAAAAGTCCTATTTATAAATAAACTAGCTACTAGGGTTTACATGAGTAAGTAATTGATGCATAAATCCACTTCCAGGGCCCACTTGGTGTATGTTTGGGCTAAGCTTGGTCTATCCACGAGCTGAGGCTTTTATTGGAGTTGAACTCCAAGTTATAACGTGTTTTGGGCGTTCAACTCCGGATCATGACGTGTTTCTGGCGTTTAACTCCAGACAGCAGCATGTACTTGGCGTTCAACGCCAAGTTACGTCGTCAATTTCCGAATAAAGTATGGACTATTATATATTGCTGGAAATCTCTGGATGTCTACTTTCCAACCCCGTTGAGATCGCGCCAATTGGAGTTCTGTAGCTCCGGAAAATCCATTTCGAGTGCAGGGAGGTCAGATTCCAACAGCATCAGCAGTCCTTTTGTCAGCCTTTTTCAGAGTTTTGCTCAAGTCCCTCAATTTCAGCCAGAAATTACCTGAAATCATAGAAAAATACACAAACTCATAGTAAAGTCCAGAAATGTGAATTTAACATAAAAACTAATGAAAACATCCCTAAAAGTAGCTTAAACTTACTAAAAACTACCTAAAAACAATGCCAAAAAGCGTATAAATTATCCGCTCATCACAGTGACAGCGCATTTTCCCGAGAGGATGAAAAGTAGCCATTGATGATGGTGATGCCCTACATACAGCTTGCCATGGAAAGGAGTAAGAAGGATTGGATGAAAGCAATAAGAAAGTAGAGATTCGAAAGGATTCTAGCATCTCCACACACCTATCTGAAATTCCCACTATTGATTTATATAAGTATTTCTATCCCTTTTTATTTTCTATTTATTATTAATTTTCGAAACCCATAATCATTTAATCTGCCTAACTGAGATTTACAAGGTGACCATAGCTTGCTTCATACCAACAATCTCTGTGGGATCGACCCTTACTCACGTAAGATATTACTTGGATGATCCAGTACACTTGCTGGTTAATTGAACGGAGTTGTGTCCACACATAGGTGCCATAATAATGATTCCATACAACAACAAAGAATACTATGATGTGATCACAATTTCATCCACCAATTCACAATACTCCTAATGCATGCATTGGTCATATAGGTTCATTGATTCACCTTATGAATGATTTACTTGCATGCTTCATGAACATCATGTTCATTGCTAGCGCCCTTTCAAAAGGGGCGCTTCTCTTTTTAGCGTTAACAATGCCAACTAGTACACTTCTCGAATCAAGGCATGGGTGTTATCATACTCGGGGCTTAAACAATGGGCATTAATAATGCCCTATTTTTGCTTCAATTCTTTCTTACCAGCGCCCTTGTGAAGTGGCACCCTCTATGCCTGCCGTTACCAATGCCATGTTGACAAACCCAGGGGTGACTAGAGACATAACCAGCGCCATCCAAAGGGTCACTTTCCTTCCTGGGCGTTACCAACACCAGCTTCTTTATCACCAGCGCCCTGCAAGGGGGTGCTTCTTTCCTGGGCGTTATCAACGCCTGCCTCATGCATTCATTCTTCATTTGTTCCACGTCCACTCATGCATGCTCACCACCAGTTCTTTCATTGATTTCCTATTAATCATAGAGTGCATCAAAGCTTGTTGTATCATTCCATGAATCAAGAAAAGATAAACTAATATACTAAGTGTAACAATAATTCTCATGATTATAAATTCACTTAGTATCCCCTATTGCATTAAACTTAGCTTATATATTCATGAAATAATCATAAATTTAACTCGTTTAATTATTTACTATATGCAAAGATAATTCATGAAGCCACTTGTTTATTAGCTAAAATGCATGAAAATAAACTATAAACTAACTAAATTAGCTAGCTAAACTAGCTAAGATGCACATGCATCAGTATTATGTATTTATTTTTGTTTTATAATATTTGATTTATTTAATTAAAAATACAAGATTATATAGAGAAAGTATAGGAGAACAATGCATATAGTAAACAATGTAAACAACAGATTAAAAAAAGAAGTTAAATTTAATTTTAGATTAATTTTAAAATTAAGAAACCCATTAAAAAACTCTATCCCATCTAACCATAATTTTACTTTAGAAAACCTTCTCCTTCTCTCCCTAGCCGCACTTCCCATATCTCACCAGTCGTCGCCCAGCATCCTTCGTCGCGTCGCACAGACTCCTCCTTGTGCTGCCCCCATCCCTGTCACGCCATCACAGGTTACTCCCACATGCGTTGCAGTAACCATCGACCATGCAAGCGCAGCTGCCATTCATCCTCTTCTCCCCTGCGTAGCACTGCGCGTTCCAGAGGAAGAAGCGCCCACCCTTATCGCGCCATCACAACGTCCTCCCCGCATGCCGTAGCAACTACCGACCATGCAAGCGAAGCCGTCGTGAGTCCTCTTCTTCCCTGCATTGCGTTGTACATTATGGACAAAGACGCTGCCGGTCCACTTTCACATTCCATAGTCGTCGCCAGAGGCAACCATCACTTGCTGTGCTTGTCTTTCTGAGGGTGCCGGTGTCCCACAAAACCTACGCGATCGTAGCCATAGTTGATTCACGATCCCTTTCTCCTCCAGTTGCTGCTTCCCTGGATCGCCGCCTTGAATTGTTGTTCATGACCCCAGGGCCGCCGCCTTGAATTGTTGTTCATTTTACTAGGTATGCAGATGGTTATTTTCATTCTGTTGTGGATATTTATTTAATTTGGATTGGATTTAAGTAGATGCAATGGAGTTTGTTGGATGTTCATTTTACTAGGTATGTGAATGGTTATTTTCTTTCTAAACTGGCGGCTTAATGGAAAAGAACAAATGGAATTGACGCGAAGAGAATGCGTCACTGGCCACTCTAGTAGGACTATCAAGAGAAAGCTTTGAGAAATTGATAAGTGATTATAAACTTGATGCATTGGTAACACCTAGTTCACATGTTGCACCTGTGCTTGCTATTGGAGAATTCCCAGGAATAAATGTGCCTACAGGGTATGATAGTAAGAGTGTCCTATTTGGAATAAACTTTGGTGGTTTGAAAGGATCAAAATCAAAGCTAATTGAGATTGCATATGGATTTGAACAAGCAACTAAAATCAGAAAGCCCGTCCAGTTTAACTTGCAAGAATAAGACAATTAACTGTTGAAGTTCTTCAATACTTTGTCATACATATTATCAATTGCCTCATGAGTTATACTGTTATATAACTATAATGTCTTTTTATGTATCTTATTTGAGAAAATTTACGTGTAATAATGAATCTTAGCTTATTGGCTAAAGAGAGTGTTGTCTAGTTATCTTTCTCAATACAACTATTTTTTAGCATTTTTCTATTTTTAGCTAATTGGTAAAAGAGATATATACCTTGAATTCTCTATAGACATAATACAACTAGATCTTTTACTTTAGCAGCTTCTATATTTTTTTCAAGCTAGCTAACTCAAATTCTAAACAAAAACCAATAATTATTTGTTACTTTGCCCAACTAATGAAGTTCTCAACCATTATTTTTTTAATTTACCTTTTGTACTTCTTTTTTAAATATAAAGATTGCTGAATTTTATAGGCCTATATAGGTTTTTACTCTTATATTATATTGCCTTAGGGTCATTTATGGGACCAATGAATAAACACCAAAAATAGAAGTAATAGACACATTGTGCTAAAATAATACTTTTCATTTACAATAAACAAGGAAACTAATAAACACTTACCACTTTTGCCAATATAACATTTTAATTAATTTATGGATATAAATATTGTGAGCTATTGTTCATCTTAAATTTCTAAAAATTTGTGCTTCTGATTGTGAGCTAAAAATTTGGCGCTATACATCCTCTTTGAGTTTAAATGTTCTAAATCTTCCTTAAATACCCAACGGTACCCACAACTTTTCACTTTCACTATTTCTTCTGGATAACGAGTCAATGCAACCAATTCAATACCATCAAGATCAGATGCTCCTTCTTTTAAAAGACTTACAAAATTATTAACGAAAACTTCCATGGATAAAAATAATAGCATAATATGATCTAATTATTGGATGAAAACTTCCCTAAAATGAAGATGGCCTTTTCAGCACTTAAGTTAATTTTTTTTGGATAATATACACAAATTGTCCCACTGTTAAGTTAGCAAAACTAGGTACCTGCATGTATTCATTTATTCATTAAGTTACTGTTTCGACCTAGCCCAACAAAGGCTATATGTCCACCTACAAACCACCAACCCGCCGGGTATTCGACCCGAACTCAGAGGTGACATGCATGCCACCTCACATTCCGCTAAGAAGATCTGGACAGTTAGTAGAAGCTTCCAAGCAGACGGGCTCGAGAGGAAGGGCCCACTCGAGTACGAAGTATAAATGGGGAGGGACCTACCCTTCCCCAGAGGTACATCACCTTTACCCTAATTTGCCATCGCATTATACGGACACTAATTTTAGCATCGGAGTGTCCTTGTAGGTGGCACCACCCACTGACGCACCGATGACTCACGCACCCTTCTCATGGATCTCACGCTCAGATCCAGATTCTCCTTCACGATAAGTTGCTCCAAACCCGACTCCATCCGAACCACCATTCACTCGAGAAACAAAATATTGGTGCCGTCTGTGGGGACCTGGCATGAGTATGGAGCTTTTCTCCACGTAGAGAAGGTACGAGAAGAGGGTGGAGCCCGTTTGAGGAGCATTGTAAGTTTACCAACCTCTCGGGAATGTCCGAGGCCCTCAGCTTGTCAAGCCGACTCCTACTCCTAATATCCCAAGAGACGCCCGTTCGGGAGAACAGGCGATGACAAATCAAAATATATGCAAGAGCTTAGACACCGATTGCAGAACTTGGAAAGGAAGTTGGCACCAAGGGACCGTTACCGTCTCGAGCATGGCTGGGAGCCTCATCCAAGTCTATCTCGTACCCAATCTCTAACAAAGAGGTCAGAAGACCACTGGAGAAGTCTTAGGAAAGACAATGGGCGTGAGCAAGTTGACAGTCAGTCCCACGCTTACACCCTCGGAAGATTGGAAGGCTAGGAGAGACAAGGAGAGATAAGGGAAAGAAGTGTCAAGATCCCGTCAGAATGGGAGCAACCCCTTTCCTTCTGTCCATCCTCAAGGTTCGGCTGCCAAACAATTTTGACAACCCAACGAACATGAGGTACGATGGGACGAAGGACCCCCAGAAATATTTGACGACCTTCGAAGCTAGAATGAACATGGAGGGTATGGGTGATGCCGTCAGGTGCCACGCCTTCCCTATAACCTTGGCAGGTCTGGCGATATGCTGGTTCAATTCGCTTCTGCAAGAGTCCATTACGGCCTTCGCGGACATCGCACAGAGGTTCTTAGCGCAATTCACTACCCGGATAGCCAAGGCCAAGCACCTGATTAATTTGCTTGGGGTGACCCAGCAGACTTGCGAGCCAATGAAGAAGTTTCTCGACTGGTTCAACGATGAATGTTTAGAGATTGATGGCCTAACGGACTTGGTGATGAGTCTGCGCTTTACAAATTTCTTGTTAAATGAGGATTTCAGGAAGCACCTCACAACCAGGCAAGAAATCCAAAATGTATCAAGGATGTATATTAATGACAAAGAAGTCAACTAAGTGGTGGCCACCAATAAGCGACAACCTCCCAATCTGCCAGCAAGTCAGACTAGAAGTGTATAAAAGCCAAGAGAGGCACTAAAGGAGGAAAAATCTGGGAGACCATTCAAACTGTTTCCTCGGGTAGGTAAGTTCACTAACTACACACCTCTGACGGCACCTATTGTGAAAGTCTATTAATAAATTTCGGATAAAGGCATACTGTTCAAACCATGGTAGCTCAAGAATAGAATAGGTGAAAACAAGAGCTTGTATTGTGATTACCACAAGGGTTTTGGCCACAAAACCCAAGATTGTTTTGATCTGAAGGACGCTTTGGAACAAGCCATTCAAGAAGGGAAGCTGACAAAGTTTTCACAATTTATACGAGAACCGAGGAGAAGAGAACGAGAACGATTCGAAGAGGACCAAAGCTGGGCTATGAAGCCAAGGCAAGGGCCCTCCGAGAATGCAGAAAATGCACCAACGGTAGTCATTAATGTTGTGGTTGGTAGAGATGTACCGCCCAAGTCAAAGTCGGCAGTAAAAAAGGATGTAAAAGTCCTGGCTGTGTCGTCGGGTAGCCTCAATGCTCAATATGGAGAGCTCCCCGAAATAACTTTCGGCTCGGAAGACCATGGTGCCATGATCTTCCCGAAGACCCACCAATGGTGATTATAGTGAGAATTGGGACAGACCTGGTCAAGCGAATCCTAGTAGACACGGGAGCTGACTCGAACATCATGTTTCGAAATGTGTTTGACACCCTAGGGCTCAAAGAGAGTGACCTCAAAAGCAATCAACATGGAGTCGTAGGTTTGGGAGATAATTACATAAGGCCTAATGGGTTAGTCACTCTCCCGATCTGAGTTGGATTTGGGGAATGTAGAAAATTGCCGATGGCGGAGTTCGTGGTCCTGAGGCACTCCAAAGCGTACGACGTGATCTTAGGAAGGAGAACTATCAATGAGCTATCAGCAGTCATTTGCACGAAGCTTTTCATGATGAAGTTTGTAACAGACAGCAGAGCTGTAGGATCTATCCGAAGAGACTTGGAGATGGCGGTCGCTTGTGACAATGCCAGTCTATCCCTAAGGAAGAAGTCAAAGGAAGCTGCCAGGGTGTTCTTGGCAGACTTGGATGCGAGAATTGATGACAAGATGAGTCCAGAGCCTCAGGGAGACCAGGAAAAGTCCTGGGTAGGGGATACAGAGGACAAGTTTAACTTTGTGAACCGAAACCTCCCCCACGAGCTAAAGGGCCCTCTCATTGAGGCTATTAGAGGAAACAAAGATCTATTCGCTTGGACCCCAACTGTCATGCCAGGAGTAGACCCTGATTTCATGCCACACCGTCTGGCCGTGAAACCAGATGCTAAGCCGGTGGCACAACGTAAGAAGAAGATGTCGCCAGAAGGGCTAAGGAGGTAGCCAAGCAAATGGCTAGCTTGTTGGAAGCCGGTTTCATAAGGGAATTGGACTACTCGACGTGGCTCTCGAACGTGGTCCTTGTTAAAAAAGCCAACAGGAAGTAGAGGATGTGCGTCGACTATTCAAACCTTAATAAAGCATGCCCAAAAGATTCATTCCCTCTTCCCAACATTGACACCCTAGTAAACGCTACTGCGGGGTACTGATTTCTGAGTTTCATGGATGGGTATTCGGGATACAACCAGATCCCGATGTACCATCCTGACGAGAAAAAGACGGTGTAACACCAACAGAGACCCACTGTTACATGGTTATTCTATTTGGGTTGAAGAATGCAGGGGCTACTTATCAAAGGTTAATTAGCAAAGTCTTCAAGGACCATGTTGGCAAGTCAGCGAAAGTGTACGTCAATGATATACCGGCTTAGACGACTCAGGCAGTCAACTTGGTTGCCAATTTGGAAGTGGTATTCAGGTCATTTCAAAAGCATAACATGAGGTTGAACCCTCTGAAATGCATGTTTGCCATGGAAAAATGGAAGTTCTTGGGGTTTATGATCACACAAAGAGGAGTTGAAGCCAACCCAGATAAGTGTGAAGCCGTTCTCTGGATGTCAAGCCCTGGCTGTGTCAAGGATGTCCAGAGACTGGCAGGGAGGCTCACGGCTTTATCTTGTTTCCTCGGTACCTCAGCAACAAAGGCCCTACCCTTCTTCAACCTAATGAAGAAAGGGATAGCTTTTGAGTGGTCTCCAGCTTGTGAGGAAGCCTTCAACCACTTCAAGAGGATATTTTCAGAATCGCCAGTGCTCGGTAAGCTGAAAGAAGGGGAAATCTTGTACTCTACCTGGCGGTGGCAAAGGAAGCCATGGCGACTGTTTTGGTTTGAAAGGAAGATAAAATCCAGCAATCGGTGTACTTAATAAGCAAAGTGCTCTAAGGAGTAGAGCTGAGGTACACCAAGTTGGAGAAGTTGGCCTACACTTTGTTAGTCTCCTCCTAGAGATTGAGACAATATTTTCAAGGGCACCGGATCACGTTAAGAGCTGATTAGTCCATCCGACAAATCTTGTAAAAACCTGACCTGGCGGGTCAGATGATGACATGGGCAATAGAATTGTCCCAATATGACATTCGATATGAGCCTCGACATGTGATCAAGGCACAAGCAATGGTTGATTTCTTGGTGGAAGTGGCCGGTGATGACCCCGAAAACTTGGGAACACGGTGGAAGCTCCATATTAACGGGGCATCCAACCAAGCGTTCAGAGGAGCCAGAATCATTTTAGAAAGCTCAGAAAGAATGACTTATGATCAATCTATCAAATTTGAGTTTCTGGTCTGAAATAATCAAGTGGAATATGAGGCCTTGATAGGCGGCTTAACCTTAGCCAAAGAGGTCGGAGTAACGACACTTGAAGTCAACAACGACTCCTAGGTTGTGACTTCTCAAGTAAATGGAACTTACCAGGGCAAGGACCCTTTGTTACAAAAGTATTTGGAGAGGACAAAAAGGCTATATGAAGGCTTTGAGGAGGTAGTGGTTCAACATATTCCCAGGGAGAGAAATGTTAGGGCTGACATCTTATCAAAGTTGGCAAGCACCAAGCTTGGAGTGGGAGGACGGTCTCTCATCCAGGGTTTGGCGAAGGAACCATCGGTGACCATCTGCTTAACCAAATCCCAAACCATTTTTCTTGGATAAGCCCGATCTAGTGCTTCCTCGAAGACGAAATGCTCCCTGGAGAAGAAAAGGAGGCTAAGGCGATAAGGGGAGAGACTGCTAAGTACGTAGTAATATAAGGACAGTTGTACAAATGAGGACTTAATCAGCCGCTTTTGAAATGTTTGCATCCCTATCAAATGGACTACATCCTAAGTGAGGTTCATGAAGGGTGTTGCGGCCACCACAAATAGACTACATCCTCGTTAGAGCGGGATATTATTGGCCCACGATGATGGCGGATGCCCAAGAGTTCATGAGAAATGGAAGAAATGCCAAGAGAATGGGAATTTTCACATGGCCCCAGCAGAAGTGTGAAGTTCCATGATGGGCTCCCGACCTTTTTCCCAATGAAGAATCGACCTCTTAGGGCTTTCCCGGTAGCCCCAGGGCAGGTCACCTTATCGTGGCCATTGATTATTACAAAAAATGGGTGGAGGCGGAGCTATTTACAAGCATATCCTCTGTAAATTGTCAAAAATTCCTCTGGAGGTAAGTCATCGGTAGGTTTGGAATCCCAGAAGTCGTGGTCTCGGACAATGTGATGCACGAAAACTTATCTCTCAACAAATTTTCCTTCGGCAAGTATACCGAATTGTCGTTAAGTAAAAACTCACAATAAAGTGAGGTCGAATCCCACAGGGATTGATTGGTCAAGAAACTTTAATTAGAGGAATCTTCTAGTTGAGCTAAGCAAAGTTGAGTTGAGAATTGCAGAAAATTAAATGGCAGGAAAGATAAATGACAAGGAATGTAAATACTGAAAGTAAATGGCGGAATATAAATTGTAGAAAAGTAAATTGCAGAATCTTAAATGGGAATTTGGGGAAGTGATCATCAAGGTAAATAGCAGAAATTAAAGAGAATGGGTAAGATCAGAATGGGGGATTCATTGGGCTTAGGAGATGTTGCATTCTCCGGATCAAGTTCATCTTCCATTCATTGATCTCCTTGGCAATCTTAAGTGATTAGATTCCAATTCCTTGGCAACCCAATCTCTCTAAACTTGAACAATTGTCCAATTTCTTGATTTAATTGCTCATGGAAAGAGATGAAGTATGGTCACTGATTATACCACATGCAATCCCAAATCAAAGTGTTGGTAGGATTAAATGTCACAATATCCATCCAAACCCCAATTTGGTCCAGCATGAGAAAGCATTTCTAGCATGATATCCTCATTCCTCTTCCAAGGTTCCGAGGAGATCCAGTTATGGAGAGCTTCTTTTCCAAGATAACTGTTTCGAGGGTTACTTGAAACTGTAGGTCGATCTCGGATGAGATCTGCGGTGATTGTCGGTGCTGCTGTGTCTGACCTGTTTAGATCTGGTGGCCGGAGCTGTCGCGTCCAACTTGTTGGATCTGGTGGAGCTGCTGATCCTTCATCACTAGAGGGTGGTGGTACCTGCAAGAGATTCTGATGCTTAAGTTAGCACGGGCTTTAAGCAGGTTTTTAGTAGAATCAGAGTATCAGTTATACTTGGGTGCTTTAGTGTATTTATAATAGCGTGGAATGATCTTCCCTTGAGATAAGATAGTTATCTTATCTTATCTTTAAGTGAAGTTCTCTTATCTTTAAGGAACTGCCCTTATCCTTCTAGGCTTTGGGTTGCCTTTAGATTTGGGTCGTGTTCCTCTGTTTGGGACTTCTTAGGCCTCTATAGCGGTTTGGCCGACCTCTTTTATAAAGAAGTCGGGTAATCCTGATCTGAACAGGTCGGTCGACTTGTCTTCAGTCATCCCGGGTCGTACAGCTCGACCTAGGGCATGAACAGTGCACCTACTCGAGCTTGATCTTTCCTTTGAGGTCGTGTCCTTTTAGACTTTTTTCCCCTTTAGGTAAAGTCGAGTTTGAGCATTGTTGCTCTCTTTTTGCAGAGCTGTTTGAATGCGGAGCATTTTTTCTCTCTCCTCTTTAATGTCAGTTCGCGTTTCGTTCTTTGCGCTTCTTATTTTGGAAACGTGCAAGGGTTTTAAAGACTCATTAAACGCTTTGCCCTTTACCATTTCCCTCTTTGTTTCATTTTGAATTTTCTCAACAATTCCCTTAGTCTTCTGTTTTCACTGCGATTTCTTCATTCTCTTGGCTCTGAATTTTCACATCTTCATTCTTTTCACGGAGGTGATCGTCCATCGCGGCTTCAACCTCTTCGGCGTTTATTTGGTGATTGCTGGTGCTTCGTTCTTTAAAGGGGGGTTTTTCGGCCCTGCTTGTTGTTTCAACTTCTCAGCGCTCATTGTCTCTTCCCCTTTACAGGTTGGTTTCCCTTCTGTCTCTTTCTTTCACTTCTTTCGTCGTTCTTCTTTGTGCTTGTATTGTAAAGTTTTGATTTTGTTTTGGAGTTTGTGTTTGGAAAGCTTGAACCTTTTCATATCGTCGTGCTTGATTGTTGCTGTGATGCATGTTTTTCTGGAGTTTCTTTGATTTACATGTGCTCCTTTGTGCATTTCCTAATGATTTGATGCTTTTAGGATTTTGCATGTTATCACTGTTTCTGGTCGTAATTGCTTGCTTCTGAAAAAGGATTGTGCCTTTGATAATTTTGATCTGTTTGATGTAGGCGGTTCCCTTTGCTTAGTAGTTCTGTTTTTGTGACTTTCTTTCTCGTAGTGTCAGTAATCCGAAATAAGGTTAAAAATTTATTGCTAAGATAGATTAAGTCCTCATTCTATTGCTGCCTCCGATGGATGCCCCTAGACCTTGGGTTGTGTCCTGGGGTTTTCTTTTGCTATTGCTTCTGCCCTGTGTGCCTCCAAAGGGTGCCCCTAGACTTTTGTGTGAGTCTTGGGGTTTCCTTTTTGCTGTTGTATCCGAGACTTGATGTTTTGCTATTATTGTCCGAGTTGTTTCCTTATTTGCCCGAGTTTGTTTGGTAGTAATCCCATTTTTCTTTTTCTTACTATAGGACTAGTTGACCATGTCTTCTCGCAAAAATATTGTCGAGACGTCTTCCAAGGTCCCCGAGGGTATGTCCGACTGGCTGGACTCCCTCGTCCTGATGTGTGTTTCCGTTGTTAATTCTGAGTTCTGTGCGGAGCTTAGAAAACATCACCAAATCTGTAGTAGTAGGGATCAAGAGAAGAAATATGAGTTGGTGGCGCCGGATTCTGATGAGAGGGTTTGCTTTCCTTTCCTAACCCAGATATTTTTCTTTTATGCTTGCGATTACTTTTTTAGCCAGATGAACATTACCCTACCTTTTACCTCTTTCAAGACTGACTTGTTGTGGTCATGTAATGTAGCTCAATCCCAACTTCATCCTAACTCATGTGGTTTTATCAAGCTTTTTCAATTGCTTTTCCAAGAGTTGGGTGTCAAACCTTCTCAAAGTCTCTTCCTTTATCTTTTTGTTTTGACTAAGCCTGGGATCTCTTCAAAAAAGAAAGCTTATTGGATTTTCTTTCGGTCTGCTCAAGGTCATAAAGTGTTTGCCATGTATGATGAGTCTTTTAGGAACTTTAAGAATTACTTTTTTAAGGTTCGAGCTGTTGAGGGAGTTCGATCCTTTTTCTTAGAGTCGAACAATGAACCTGCCTTTCCCTTATGTTGGCAAAAGAATGTTGTGGTGTCTCGATACTCGTGGGAGATGCTTGATGAGGTCGAGCAGACTTTTGTGAGTGTTGGAAGACATTTGGGGGGAGCCTCCTCATCTCGATACGAAGAGATTTCTGGGAGACCCTTCTCTTGTCCGAGTTGAGTTGGGTAGTGACCGACTTCCGCTTGCTCTATTTTACTTTGTTTTTTGCTTTTTCTCCTTCCTATTTGTAACTTGTTTTTCTTTTCTTTGGTTTGATTTTCAGAGATGGCAAAGACCAATGATTCCATGAAAGCCTTTAAGAAGGCGAGGAAGGCTACTGCTGCCCAGAATATTTCGGTTAAGGCTGCATGGGAGGGATCTTCTCAGGTTCCTCCTAAGAAACCGATCTCGAGCTCTACTGGACCGAGGAGGGTGATTTCAACACCTCAGGTCCATTTAGTTGATCCTCCCTAGCTCTCTGCTGCTACTTCCTCTCCTATTGTTAGCCCTCCCCCAATTTCTTCAGCCAAAGTCTCTATTATCCCACCTTCCTCAACTCCGGCAGTTGAAGTCGGTCAGCCGGAGTCTGATCCTGGCGTCCAGATTCTAAACCGGGATGATGGGACGGTAGATGCAGTACCCCTTCAGACTCGCCCTCCTTCTCCCCGAGATGCTACTACTGGGAAGTCTTTGGATCCTCTATAATTTTTTTGATGTATTTGTGTATAACTCGGTCTTGTGGGCTTTTGAACTTCTTTATTTTGTAAGTTGTGATCTTGACTTTGGATACTCTAGTTGCTTTTTTAGCAACCTTATTTTGAAAACCAAAAATAGTTTCTCTTGCTCTTGGGGTCGGCTTCAAGTGGCCTCTTGAGTCTGTTTATTATAACCACCTTGTTTCTTTGGGGTATGCTTGTCGATTGCTCGCTTTAGCGCTTTCCAGGGATCTTCAAGGTGTTGGAATCTTATCTTCTGACCTCTTCCGATTGCCTTTGTACTTTTATATTTGTGGATTTGAGGTCATGGCTTTCTGGGTCCGATTTGGGGTCCCTTATGGCGTATACCTTCTGTAGATTGATGTCTTTGCGAGTTTATTTTTTATAATTATGCAGCTTTGTTTTGGCTTGGGCCGACTTCTTCATGTCGGTCCCTTCTAAGTTGTTTCTAGTAATCCATTTTTTGGACCTTGTCCGATCTTCTTTTTATGGATTACTTTTTACAACTTTTTGTCGCTTTGATTAGTTTGGGTCGACTTCTTCGTGTCGGTCCCCTTGGAAGTTATTTCTAGTAATCCGTTTTATTTGGACCTTGTCAGGTCTCTTTTTTTACGGATTACTTTTTATAACATTTGTAGCTTTGGTCTGACTTCTTCATGTCGGTCCCCTTGGAAGTTATTTCTAGTAATCCATTTTATTTGGACCTTGTCAGGTCTCTTTTTTTACGGATTACTTTTTATAACTTTTGTGGCTTTGGTCTGACTTCTTCATGTCGGTCCCCTTGGAAGTTATTTCTAGTAATTCGTTTTATTTGGACCTTGTCAGGTCTCTTTTTTTACGGATTACTTTTTATAACTTTTGTAGCTTTGGTCCGACTTTTTCATGTTGGTCCCCTTGGAAGTTATTTCTAGTAATCTGCTTTTTAGGGCTGGCCAGGCCTCTTTTTAGGGATTACTTTTTATAACTTCTCATCACTTTAATCTGGTCCGACTTCTTTTGCGTCGATCCATTCCAAGTTATTTCTAGCAATCATTTTTGTTTCAGACTTTGTCAGGCCTCTATTCATGGATCGCTTTCTATAACTTCTTGCATTTTTCTGTTTTTATTGCTTTTCATCTTGCCGATTTTGTAGAGTTTGATCCTCGTTCGGCCGATCTTTGATGAATTTGGTTTTCCTTCTTTGTCAACCGCGTTGGGTAGTGATTTTGGTTTTCACTTTTGCCAATCTGTAGCTTTATAATCGGGTGATGAATTTTTGCGTTTTCAAATTAATGCGTCTTGATAAAGGGAATTTTGAAGAAAATGTGAAAAAACTTTATTCAAAGTAGAAAATAGACAAATATATACATGTGGGTGTTCAACCTTTGGGTAATTTTGTAGATCCTGGCTTGGTGCCTCATTAAAAAACCTTTTTTAGGAAAAAGAGTGCACCTTTGTCCTAAGATCTTTTATTACCTTTTTATTATAGTACCTTTTTAGGTTGCAGGCGTGCCGTGATCTCGGTAGCTCTCGGCCCTCAAGTTCGGACACTTTGTAGTAGCCTTTTCCCAGTACCTCTGTGACTCGGTAGGGTCCTTTCCAGTTGGCTGCCAGCTTTCCCTCTCCGGGTCGACTTGTTCTGATATCATTTCGGATTAGGACGAGGTCATTGTTGGCGAAGCTTCGCTTCACTACCTTTCAATTGTATCTTAAGGCCATGTGGCATTTTAGTGCTTCTTCTCTGATCCGAGCTCTTTCTTGGACTTCTGAGAGTAGATCGAGTCCTTCCCTTTGAAGTTGGGAGTTAGCTTCTTTGCTGTAGAGGATCGTTTTGGGAGATCTTTCTTCCACTTCTACCGGTATCATTGCCTCCATTCCATAAGCCAATCGGAAGGGTAATTCCTTTGTGGTGGAGTGTGGAGTTGTCCGATATGCCCATAGGACTTGTGGGAGCTCTTCGGCCCAGGCTCTTTTTGTGGCCTGCTGCCTCCGTTTTAACCCGGCTAGTATGACTTTATTGGCAGCTTCTGCTTGTCCGTTAGCCTGTGGGTGTTCTACGGATGTGAATTGGTGCTTAATCTTTAGGTCGGCTACCAGCTTTCTAAAGCCTGTATCTGTGAATTGTGTGCCATTGTCTGTGGTGATGGAGTAAGGAACCCCAAACCTCTTGATAATGTTCCTATATAGGAATTTTCAACTTCTTTCGGCAGTGGCATTGGCTAGGGGCTCTGCCTCTATCTATTTTGTGAAATAATCTACCCCTACAATGAGGAACTTAACCTGTCCTGACCCTTAGGGGAAGGGCTCGAGAAGGTCGAGTCCCCACTTTGCAAATGGCCAAGGTGATGTCATGCTGATGAGTTCCTCTGGTGGGGCGACATGGAAGTTGGCATGTTTCTGACATGGTGGACACGTCTTAATGTACTCAGTGGCTTCTTTTTGCAAAGTCGGCCAAAAGAATCCGGTTCGGAGTACTTTTTTGGCAAGGGCTCGTGCTCCGAGATGGTTCCCACAGGTGCCACTGTGTATCTCTTCCAAGACCTCTTTTGTGTTAGAGGTCGGTACATATTTTAGTAGAGGTGTTGAAATTCCTCTCTTATATAGAATGTCGTTTATGATGGTGTAATACTGTGCCTCTCGCTTTAACCTCTTTGCCTCCTTCTTATCTGTAGGGAGTATCTCTGATTTGAGGTAGTTGAGTATGGGAATCATCCATCCTTGATCTTGGCCTGATATGGCTAAGATTTTTTCTTCTTCTGATATTGATGGGTTCTATAGTACTTCCTGGATGAGGCTCCTATTATTGCCCCCTGGTTTGGTGCTGGCTAGTTTTGAGAGTGCGTCAGCTCAAGCATTCTGTTCCCGAGGTATTTGTTGGATCTCACATTCCTGGAATTGCTCGAGTTGTTCCCTGGTTTTGTATAGGTACTCTTTCATAGCAGGATCTTTGGCTTGGTAGGTCCCTGCTATTTGCGAGGTGACAACCTGTGAGTCGCTAAAGATGACAAGTTTTTGGGCTCCGACTTTTTTAGCCAGCTTCAAACCAGCCAATAGTGCCTCATACTCCGCCTGGTTATTGGAGGTTGGGAACTCGAACTTTAGTGAGAGTTCGATTTGGGTTCCCTGATTACTTTCTATTATCACGTCCGCTCCACTCCCAGTTTTATTTGAAGAGCCGTCCACGTAAAGATTCCACTTTGTAGGGATTTCCGGGGTGTCAGTATACTCTGCAATGAAGTCGGCCAGATACTGTGATTTGATCGCTGTCCGAGCTACATATTGGAGGTTGAATTCAGACAACTCGACTACCCCCTGTAGGATTTTACTCGCTAAATCTGTTTTCTGCAGAATGCCTTTTATGGGCTGGTTGGTCTGAACCTTGATGGTTGAGCCTGGAAGTATGGACGAAGTCGTCGAGAGGTTAATATGAGAGCGTAGGCGAACTTCTCTATCTTTTGATAGTTCAGTCTGGATCCTTGTAGCACTTTGCTGATGAAGTATATAGGTTGCTATCCACTTTCGTTCTCTCTGACTAGTGCTGAAGCTACTGCCCGACTTCTTACTGCTAGGTGTAATATGAGTGCTTCTCCTTCCCGAGGTTGGGTAAGAATGGGTGGTTGTCCCAGGAATTTTTTGAAATCCTAGAAAGCTAGCTCACACTCTAATGTCCATTCGAACTTCTTTCCCTTCCTTAGCGTAGCGTAGAAGGGGAGAGATCTTATGGCTGATTCAGCTAGAAATCTGGACAAGGTTGCAAGTCACCCGTTGAGTTGTTACACTTCTTTGACACAGGTCGGGCTTTTCATGTCGAGTATGGCCTGGCACTTGTTTGAGTTTGCTTCGATTTCTCTTTGTGTGAGCATGAATCCCAAGAATTTGCCAGCTTCTACTGCGAAGGTGCATTTCGCAGGGTTAAGTCGCATGCCATGCTTTCTTATGGTATTGAACACTTGGACAAGGTCGGACAGTAATGATTCCTCGCTTTGTGTTTTTACTAACATATCGTCCACGTATACCTCCATTAGCTTTCCAATGTGATCTGCGAAGACTTTGTTCAATAACCTTTGGTGCGTTTTTGAGTCCGAATGGCATGACAACATAGCAGTAGTTTGCTTTGGGTGTTAACAATGAGGTTTTTTCTTGATCAGGTGGGTACATCGAAATTTGATTGTATCCTAAATAAGCGTCCATAAATGAGAGGTACTTGTATCCGGAGGAGGCGTCTACTAGAGTGTCGATGTTTGGGAGTGGATAAGGATCTTTTGGGCAAGCTTTGTTGAGGTCGGTGTAGTCAGTGCACATCCGCCACTTCCTATTTGACTTTTTCACCAAGACGACATTGGCTAGCCATAGTGGGTACTTGACTTCTCTAATGAATCCCGCCTCTAGTAGAGCTTGTACCTGTTCTTCCACAGCTTGGGATCTTTTTGTTCTGAGCTTTCTACGCCTCTGCTGTACTGGCCGAGATCTTGGATATACTGCCAGCTTGTGGCACATTAGCTTGGGGTCTATGCCCGGCATGTCTGCAGCCTTCCATACGAAGAGGTCATCATTATCCTTTAAGAACTGTATGAGGGACTTTTTTACTTCTCCCTTTAGGATTGCACCGATATTGGTCATTTTATCTGGGACATCTCCGATCTGGACTTTTTCTATCTCGCCTTCAAGTTGTGGACGGAGTTCTTCCCGACCTCAAATTCCCCCGAGTTCGATGGTGTGGATTTCTTCTCCTTTGCCTTTAAAGTTCAGACTCTCGTTGTAACAGCGGCATGCTATTTTCTGGTCTCCTTTTATCGTAGCGATCCCTTCTATAGTTGGGAACTTCATGCATAGATGTGGAGTCGAGACTACTGTCCCGAGCTGTTTAGCGTTGTTCGACCTATTAAGGCATTGTAGGTTGAGCTCACGTCGACCACAATGTAGTCTATGTTGAGTGATCTTGAACTATCTCCCTTTCCAAAGGTTGTGTGTAACGAGACGTGTCTAAGTGGTTGGATCGGAGTGTCTCCTAATCCGAATAGGCTGTTCGGATATACTCTGAGCTCTTTTTCTTCCAGGCCGAGTTTCTCGAATGCGGTTTTAAACAAGATGTCAGCCGAACTTCCTTGGTCCACCAGCGTGCGGTGGAGGTTTGCGTTGGCCAATATGATAGTGATGACCATGGGATCATCGTGTCCCGAGATGACGCCAGCTGCGTCCTCTTTAGTGAAAGTAATGGTAGGGAGGTCCGGAGCTCCTTCTCCTCCCTCGACGTGATATACCTCTTTGAGGTGTCTTTTGCGAGATGATTTGGAGATTCTCCCTCCTGCAAATCCTCTATGTATCTTGTGAACATGTCTCTCCGGGGTACGAGGTGGTCGTTCTGTTCGTCCGACCTCTTCGTCTCTTCTTCTCTTTCTGGGCTCATCTGTCTTGCTGGCTAAGTACTAATCTAGTCTTCCTTCTCTTACCAATTTTTCTATGACATTCTTCAAGTCGAAGCACTCGTTGGTGGGATGTCCATAGATTCGATGGTATTCACAGTATTCTGTTTGATTTCCTCCTCCTTTTTTGCTTTTAAGTGAACGAGGTGGTGGGATCTTTTTAGTGTGGCATACTTCTCGGTAGACGTCTATGAGAGACACTCGGAGAGGGGTATAATTGTGGTATTTCTTAATCTTCTCTCCATGCTGATCTTCTTTTTTCTTGGACTCTTTATCCTTATCTTGGGAGGAGTAAAAGGATCTGGATTTTGAGCTGTATCCCAATCTTTGAACCTCGATTAGAGATGTTGGGTACTTCTTGGATATTGAGTGGCTGAAAGGTCCTTCTCTTAGGCCATTGATGAGTCCCATGATGGCCGATTCTGCTGGAAGACTTTGTATGTCAAGGCATGCTTTGTTGAATCTTTCCATGTAGCTGTGAAGGCTTTCCCGATCTCCTTGTTTAATTCCCAGCAAGCTTGGAGCGTGTTTGGCTTTATCCTTCTGGATGGAGAACCTGGCAAGGAACGTTTTAGCAAGGTCGTCAAAACTTGTGATGGATCTTGGAGGAAAACTGTCGAACCACTTTATTTCTGTCTTCGTTAGGGTAGTCGGAAAGGCATTGCATCAAATGGCATCTGAAGCGTCAGCGAGATACATTCTACTTCTGAATTTGCTGAGGTGATGACTTGGATACGATGTGCCGTCGTACGGGGCCATGTTGGGAGCTTTGAAGTCCTTTGGGACTTTAGCTTTCAGAATCTCTTTGGTGAATGGGTCTTGATTTTTGTGGAAACTATCTTCGGGATCAGGCTGGATGGTTTTTGTTTTGAGGTCAGCTTTGAGCTTTGGGAGCTTATCCTCTAACTCTTGGTGTCACCTAGTTTCTCTCCAAAGGTCCCTCTCGGCTTCTCGTTGATGCTCCGCCTATTTTTCGAGCTGTTTGAGGCAATCCTATTGAGCTTGAAGTGCCTCCATGATTTCTGTGCTTGGTGAATTATTGTGTTCGTTGGGTTGAGACATTTCCTTTGGTGTAGTGTCCGCGTCCTTCTGTGGTGTTTTATTTTCTAGATCTGAGTTGTGGTCATTGTCAAGGTTGTCCGCCATGATGATGGGATGACTTCCAGGCTCCCTGGCAACGGCACCAATGTTCCAACGGTTACCTGAAATTGTAGGTTGATCTCGGACGAGATCTGTGGTGATGGTCGATGCTGCTGTGTCCGACCTATTTAGATCTGGTGGCTGGAGCTGTCACGTCCGACTTGTTGGATCTGGTGGAGCTGCTAATCCTTCGTCAGTGGAGGGTGGTGAAACCTGCAAGAGACTCTGATGCTTAAATTAGCACGGGCTTTAAGCAGGTTTTTAGTAGAATCAGAGTATCAGTTATACCTGGGTGCTCCAGTGTATTTATAATGGCGTGGAATGATCTTCCCTTGAGATAAGATAGTTATCTTATCTTATCTTTGAGTAAAGTCCTCTTATCTTTAAGGAACCGCCCTTATCCTTCTAGACTTTGGTCTGCCTTTATATTTGGGTCGTGTTCCTCTGTTTGGGCCTTCTTGGGCCGCTGTAGCGGTTTGGCCGACCTCTTTTATAAAAAAGTAGGGTAATCCTGATCTGAACAGGTTAGTTGACTTGTCTTCAGTCATCCCGGGTCGTATAGCTCGACCCAGGGCATGAACAATAACTAACCAATTGGATGAAGATCGAAAGCTTTCTAGTAAAATCAAGAGAAAAGAAAGAGGAAGAAGAATGAAAACTACAATTGATCCATCAAATTACAACAGAGCTCCCTAATCCAATGAAAAGGGGTTTAGTTGTTCATAGCTCTGGGAATGGAATTCAAAAATGAAGAATGCATTCTAAAGTAAACTAAAATTACAGAGAAAGTAAATACAGAGTGTTTACAAGTCTTGGATCCCTAGATCCAAATTCCAATCTCCTTTTATAGTTCAAAATTACTCCTATATATGCTACTCCCCTGCTCCTCTATCAGCTTTGCAAGTCTAGGATATGGGCCTTTGATCTTCAGTTGAAGCAGTTACAGAATTTAGTGGGCTTAGCTTTGGTTGCAGAAAGAAGTTGAGTTAGGCATGGTTTACAGTTAGTCAAGGCGTCAGTGGTGTTAACGTTAAGTATAGATTCTGGTTCGACAATGTTAGTGATACTGATTTCATCACTAACGTCCCAACCCAATTGAGCTACGTTAAGCCTAACGTTAGTGGCACTAAACGTGACCACTAACGTAGCCTTTCTCCCACGTTAATGGTCCACTAACGTGGCCATTAATGTAGGCATGCCATGACACGAAGGCGTCATTAACAATAACTTTATCAATGACGTTGCAAAAACTCTTTCTCTTCCACGTTAGTGCTCATGTTAATGGCATTAACGTGGCCACTAACGTGGGTATAGTGGCCATCTCCAACGTCAGTGACAAAGTCAGTGTCACTGACATTGGTTTCTCATATCCTTTGCTCCATGTTAACTCTTACGTTAGTGGCATTAACGTGGCCACTAACGTAGGTAAGTTTAGCCTAGTCCAACGTCAATGACAAAGTCAGTGTCAGTGACGTTGGTGATCCTTTATTGCCCCACGTTGGAGCTCACGTTAATGGCATTACGTGGCTCTTAATGTGGTTATTTATGGCCTTTGTAACGTTAGTGGTGTTAACTTTACCACTAACGTTTGGAGCTTCTTCTTTCTTCCACGTTAGCCCTTGAGTTAGTGCAACTAACGTAGCAACTAACGTGGGTCGAGATGGCACTCGAAGGCATCAATGGTATTAACTTTACCACTGACGTTGCAAGCTTGCTCCCTTTCCACGTTAGTTACCACGTTAGTGATACTAACGTGGCTCTTCCATGCTCCATTTGTCCTGAAATCCAACAAACAAAGTGCATCAAAGCTTTGTTCTAGACTATGAGATCCTTCATCATCTAAATTGGCATTCAATTCGTGCATTATTCTCATGAAAACATATAAAGTTCACAATGTTTGCTTGAATCAAGATGCAATGCATGTTCACCCAAAAACTTGCTTATTACCTAAGAAAATGCATGAAATTACCAAAAATATGTAAAGAAAAGGTTAGTAAAACTGGCCAAGATGCCCTGGCATCACAATACCAAACTTAAAGCTTGCTTGTCCCCAAGAAAGTACTAAAACATAAGAAGAAAGAATGAATGTACAAGATAAACAAGTCCTTAATTATGGAAGTTAAGTCATTGGCTTATGGGGTTTCATGCATAGCAACTTAGGTTCATGCCCTTGCTGGTTTCTAGGCCCTTATCATGTCATTGAACATTTACTTGGTTGCATTCTATGAGATTCTTATTCACTTGATCCCTTTTTTTCTTTTCTGTAAGCGCTTATGATTTTCTTAGGCTAGGTGCTCTGTGTTGAGGCAACTCTTTATGATAAGCTTTCAGCCAGCACTCCTGAACCAGTTGGTTCAAGGTACTAGGTGTTGAAACACCTCTAAGGACCTACTCCCTCAAATCTCTCCTCCACACATACACACCACAAGCATATGGTTTGCTATTTTCTTCCTTGAGACCTTGGTGTCCAACACCTCTTTGGGTGACTAAATGCTTTGTAGTAAGGTTGCTCTTGACAATGGACTTTCAGTTGATAATCCTGGGTTAGTTAACCTAAGTTACCAAGTGATGAAGCACTCCTAAGAACTTATTCATCCAAGCAGATCCTTTGCACAAAAGCACCACAGACACATGCCTCAAGGTTCAAACCCTTGGTGCCTAGCCTCATTTCATGTTCTTTTCTTTCTTTCTTTTCTTTTTTTTATTCTATCATTTGTTTCTTATTGGGATCTATTATTCAGCTAATTTCATAGGATGCATTTTCAAGCATATGATTTAAAACACATAATTGTCCTTATACTTCATTGCTGAACCAACTTAGCTAATCAATTACCACCACAAACATTCAGACTTTTACTTTTATAACATGGACTCCACTCTTGTTTTTCATAACATTCTCCTTTATTTATCATAAGGGACAAGCATACATTTAAGCAAGATGGAGCAGGGAACTGGCTAGTAAACACTTAATTAAGCATTAAAGACAGTACACAGACAGAATTCATAATGGTAATAAACTTGCTCTAGCAAGGGTACATGCAAGCTTCTAATTAGAGCCTTTCTAGGCGTGAATGGTTGAGGAATAATACAACCTCTTGGTGTCTGCTCGTTTCTGCCTTGGCCCTTGTATCTCCCCCTTTTTTCTGGGTAATGGTGTGTTCTTTCCTCCAAGTGGTTGATTGGCTTCCTGCAACACATTTGTTTGAAGTTGCTTATTTCCCCAAGCACTTGAAAGATAGCTAGCATGCATGTATGCTTGTGACTTCCTGAACTTAGGTTGGTGTGCGAACACCAAACTTAGTTCCTTACCTAATGCAGTAGATGGAAAACATGCAAGAAACCTCATGTGCTTTTATTAAGAAAACAACTATGAACTAGAACTTAACATATGTCAAGTATTTTCTCTGATTGTATGGAGTTAGTGATTTGTCATCGAAGGGTTGTAATGTGTCTTCAGATGAAGTCTTTGGTGGAACACCAACCTTAGGATTACACAGTCACCCTTGGATTGTTTTGGTGTGTAACACCAAACTTAGCTCCTTTTAATGCAGGGAAATCTACTTATACTTTTTATTGAAACAACTATGAAAAAACTACCTTAAGTTGGGTTGCCTCCCAACAAAGCACTCTTTTAGCGTCGCTAGCTTGACGGTTGGCCTCTGTCAGGGTGGTTGATAATGCCTCAAGTCTTCCTCCTTTTGCAGTGAATCTATCTCCAGTTGCTTCCTTGAGAATCTCCACATGTTCTAAGGAGAGGATCTTATTGATGGTATACACCTGAGGTAGCTGAGATGGAATGGTGGGGAGATGAGGTGTGATTATTGGATGATAGACAGATATCACTTTATATCCTGGAAAGAAGTTATCTGTAGTGATCTTTTTATTCCTCCATCCTCTTGGCATCCTTTTCTTCCTTCCTCTGGTGATTCCTTACTCCTAGTTGCTTGTCTTCTAAGGAACACCTCGTTGCTGGTCTTAGATAGCTCCTATGGGTTCAGCTCCCCCTGGGTTTTCCTTGGCTGTTGTAGCATCTGACTATCTTATTTTTCAACCCTTGGGGTTTCCAGATGCCCTGTTTGTGTTTCCTTGCTTGTTTCTTCCAGAGGTATCTTGTTATGATCATCCTTTAGTTCATTGTTTTCTTGCTCTGCTTCTTGTGAGGGTCAGAAGACGTGAAAGGTGAGTTGTTCGTCGTATATCCTCAGTATTAACTCTCCTTGCTCAACATCTATGAGTGCTCCAGCTGTGGCCAGAAATGGCCTCCTCAGAATAATTGGGTGGAGATAGCTTTCTTCCATTTCAAGGACAACAAAGTCTGCGGGAAGAAAGTAGTTTTCAACCTTTACCAGCACATTTTCGACCACTCCTATTGCTTGTTTTTGAGTTTTGTCAGCCAGTTGTAGGATCACATCTGTGGGTCTTATCTCATTAATTTGTAGCTTCTTCATGAGGGATAAGGGCATTAAGTTGATGCTAGCTCCCAGGTCACAAAGTCCCCTTTCAATCATTGTGTCTCCTATGGCATAAGGGATGTGAAAGCTCCCGGGGTCCTTCCTCGTTGTAGGCAAATGCTTTTGGATGAGGGCACTGCACTCTTTTTTCATCACTATTATTTGTCCACCTTTCAGTGAATTCTTCTTAGTTAGTAACTCTTTCATGCATTTGATATATGAAGGCATCTGTTGGAGAGTCTCGATGAATGATATGTTTACATGAAGAGATGCAAACATGTCTAGGAACATTGAATACGATTTTTCCTTTGCACCACCCCTGAGTCTCTGGTGGAATGGAGCCCTGGGTATATATGATTTCAAAATCTCCTTCTCCCTTGGCTCCCTTCCTTGTGTAGAATCAGTTTCTTTGTCCTTTTCTTCTGGATTCTCTTTTGGAACGCCCTGAGGGTGCCCTGGTGGGTTGTTCACTTCTTCCAAACTCTCCTCATCTCTTATGGTGATCACCTTGCATTCTTCCCATCTTACCTTCTTTGTCTCTCCTCTAGGATTCTTCTCAGTATCACTTAGGAAGCCATCAGGAGGCTTAGGAATCTGCTAAGAGAGATATCCTACTTGAGATTCGAGCCTCTTGATAGTGTCTCCCTGATTCTTTATATTAGCTCGCACTTTGATGAGCGGATATTTTATGCACTTTTTGGGGGTAATTTCATGTAGATTTTAGTATGTTTTAATTGGTTTTTAGTAGAATATTATTAGTTTTTAGGCAAAAATCATATTTCTGTACTTTACTATGAGTTTGTGTATTTTTCTGTGATTTCAGGTATTTTCTGGCTGAAATTGAGGGAGCTGAGCAAAAATCTGAGTTAGGCTGAAAAAGGACTGCTGATGCTGTTGGATCCTGACCTCCCTGCACTCGAAATGGATTTTCTGGAGCTACAGGAGTCCAATTGGCGCGCTCTCAACGGCGTTGGAAAGTAGACATCCAGGGCTTTCCAGCAATATATAATAGTCCATACTTTGCGCGAAGATAGATGATGTAAACTGGCGTTCAACGCCAGTATCATGCTGCTGTCTGGCGTCCAGCGCCAGAAACAGGTTACAAGTTGGAGTTCAACGCCAGAAACAGGTTACAACCTGGCGTTGAACGCCCAAAATAGCCCCAGGCACGTGAGAAGCTTAAGCCTCAGCCCCAGCACACACCAAGTGGGCCCCAGAAGTGGATTTCTGCATCATATATCGTAGTTTACTCATTTTCTGTAAACCTAGGTTACTAGTTTACTATTTAAACAACTTTTAGAGACTTATTTTGTACCTCATGACATTTTCAGATCTGAATTTTATACACTTTGATGGCATGAGTCTCTAAACTCCATTGTTGGGGGTGAGGAGCTGGTGCGCGAAATTGTGAACAATACTTTTCACAACTCTCATAATCCCCGGTCATGAACTCCAAGAACTTGGTAGCTCAATCCCATGGCATTACACAACTTCGCACAACTAACCAGCAAGTGCACTGGGTCGTCCAAGTAATACCTTACGTGAGTAAGGGTCGATCCCACGGAGATTGTTAGTATGAAGCAAGCTATGGTCATCTTGTAAATCTTAGTCAGGCAGACTCAAATGGATATGGTGATGAACGAAAATAACATAAAAGATAAAGATAGAGATACTTATGTAATTCATTGGTAGGAACTTCAGATAAGCGCATGAAGATGCCTTCCCTTCCGTCTCTCTGCTTTCCTACTGTCTTCATCCAATCCTTCTTCTTCCTTTCCATGGCAAGCTTGTGTAGGGTTTCACCGTTGTCAATGGCTACCTCCCATCCTCTCAGTGAAAATGATTGCATATGCTCTGTCACAGCACGCGGAATTCAGCTGTCGGTTCTCGGTCAGGCCGGAATAGAATCCATTGATTCTTTTGCGTCTGTCACTAACGCCCCGCCTGCTAGGAGTTTGAAGCACGTCACAGTCATTCAATCATTGAATCCTACTCAGAATACCACAGACAAGGTTAGACCTTCCGGATTCTCTTGAATGCTGCCATCAGTTCTCGCCTATACCACGAAGACTCTGATCTCATGGAATGGTTGGCTTGTTTGTCAGGCGAGCACTCGGTTGTCAGGCGATCAACCATGCATCGTGCAATCAGGAATCCAAGAGACATTCACTAGAGCCTTGGTTGCTTGTAGAACAAAAGTGGTTGTCAGTCACCTTGTTCATAAGTGAGAATGATGATGAGTGTCACAGATCATCACATTCATCAAGTTGAAGAACAAGTGATATCTTAGAACAAGAACAAGCGGAATTGAATGGAAGAACAATAGTAATTGCATTAATACTCGAGGTACAGCAGAGCTCCACACCTTAATCTATGGTGTGTAGAAACT
Source organism: Arachis stenosperma (assembly GCF_014773155.1). Lineage (NCBI taxonomy): Eukaryota > Viridiplantae > Streptophyta > Magnoliopsida > Fabales > Fabaceae > Arachis > Arachis stenosperma. The sequence goes on along the minus strand of NC_080382.1, from coordinate 32,076,148 downwards.
CCACCGTTGAAAATACATAAGCATAAGGTCTAGGCATGGCCGTGAGGCCAGCCTCCCAATGATCTAAGAACTAGATGTCCAAAGATGATCAAAGGATCAAAAACAATCCAAAGATATAAATAAAATAGCAAAAGGTCCTACTTATAGAAAACTAGTAGCCTAGAGTGTACAGAGATGAGTAAATGACATAAAAATCCACTTCCGGGCCCACTTGGTGTGTGCTTGGGCTGAGCAATGAAGCAATTTCGTGTAGAGACTCTTCTTGGAGTTAAACGCCAGCTTTTATGCCAGTTTGGGCGTTTAACTCCCATTTGGGTGCCAGTTCCAGCGTTTAACGCTGGGATTCCTGAGGGTGACTTTGAACGCCGATTTGGGCCATCAAATCTTGAGCAAAGTATGGACTATCATATATTGATGGAAAGCCCAGGATGTCTACTTTCCAACGCCGTTGAGAGCGCGCCAATTAGGCTTCTGTAGCTCCAGAAAATCTACTTCGAGTGCAGGGAGGTCAGAATCCAACAGCATCTGCAGTCCTTTTCAGTCTCTGAATCAGATTTTTGCTCAGGTCCCTCAATTTCAGCCAAAAAATACCTGAAATCACAGAAAAACACACAAACTCATAGTAAAGTCCAGAAAAGCGATTTTTAACTAAAAACTAATAAAAATAAACTAAAAACTAACTAGATCATACCAAAAACATACTAAAAACAATGCCAAAAAGTGTATAAATTATCCGCTCATCACAACACCAAACTTAAATTGTTGCTTGTCCTCAAGCAACTGAAAATCAAATAAGATAAAAAGAAGAGAATATGCAATGAATTCCAAAAACATCTATGAAGATCAGTATTAATTAGATGAGCGGGGCTTTTAGCTTTTTGCCTCTGAACAATTTTGGCATCTCACTCTATCCTTTGAAATTCAGAATGGTTGGCTTCTTTAGGAACTCAGAATCCAGATAGTGTTATTGATTCTCCTAGTATAGTATGATGATTCTTGAACACAGCTACTTTATGAGTCTTGGCCGTGGCCCAAAGCACTCTGTCTTCCAGTATTACCACCGGATACATACATGCCACAGACACATAATTGGGTGAACCTTTTTAGATTGTGACTCAGCTTTGCTAAAGTCCCCAATTAGAGGTGTCCAGGGTTCTTAAGCACACTCTTTTTGCCTTGGATCACAACTTTATTTCTTTCTTTTTCTTTCTTTTTCTCTTTCTTTTTTGTTTTTTTTTCTCCTCTTTTTCTTTTCTTTGTATTCACTGCTTTTTCTTGCTTCAAGAATCATTTTTATGATTTTTCAGATCCTCAGTAACATGTCTCCTTTTTCATCATTCTTTCAAGAGCCAACATTCATGAACCACAAATTCAAAAGACATATGCACTGTTTAAGCATACATTCAGAAGACAAAGGTAATGCCACCACATCAAAATAATTAAACTATTATAAAATTCAAAATTCATGCAATTCTTTTTCTTATCAATTAAGCACGTTTTTATTCAAGAAAGGTGATGGATTCATAGGACATTTATAAATTTAAGGCATAGACACTAAGACACTAATGATCACAAGACACAAACATGGATAAACATAAACATAAAATTCGAAAAACAGAAGAATAAAGAACAAGGAAATCAAAGAACGGGTCCACCTTAGTGATGGCGGCTCTTTCTTTCTCTTGAAGATCCTATGGAGTGCTTGAGCTCCTCAATGTCTCTTCCTTGCCTTTGTTGCTCCTCTCTCATGATTCTTTGATCTTCTCTAATTTCATGGAGGAGGATGGAATGTTCTTGGTGCTCCACCCTTAGTTATCCCATGTTGGAACTCAGTTCTCCTAGGGAGGTGTTTAGTTGCTCCCAATAGTTTTGTGGAGGAAAGTGCATCCCTTGAGGCATCTCAGGGATCTCATGATGAGTGGGGTCTCTTGTGTGCTCCATCCTCTTCTTAGTGATGGGCTTGAGGTCATGCCTTCTCAGTTGAACCGGCTTCCTTCTTGAATCTCTCTTTCATTGAACGCCCTCTTCATAAATGTCTATGAGGACTTGGTCCAACCTTTGATCAAAGTTGACCCTTCTTCATGGCCACAACTTCATAGAAGTGGTCTTGATGCACCCTTGAGATGAATCTCTCCATCTCCCATGACTCGGAGGTGAAAGCTTTTGCCTTCCCTTTCCTCTTTCTAGAGGTTTCTCCGGCCTTGGATGCCATAAATGGTTATGGAAAAACGAAAAGCACTGCTTTTACCACACCAAACTTAAAATGTTTGCTCGTCCTCGAGCAAAAGAAGAAAGAAGAGAGTAGAAGAAGAAGAAATGAGGAGAAAGGGAATGGCTTTGTATTCGGCCAAAGGGGAGAGATATGGGTGGAAAAGTGGTTTGAATTTGAATGGAGGGGTAGGTGGGGTTTTATGAAGGATGGATGTGAGTGGTGAAGAGAAAGAGGGGATTTGATAGGTGAGGGGTTTTTTGGGGAAGAGGTGTTGAGGTGATTGGTAAAGAAGAGAGAGAGAGTGGTAGGGTAGGTGGGGATCCTGTGGGGTCCACAGATCCTAAGGTGTCAAGGAAAAGTCATCCCTGCACCAAATGGCATGCAAAATCACGTTTTGTGCCATTTCTGGCGTTAAACGCCGGGCTGGTGCCCATTCCTGGCGTTTAACGCCAGGTTCTTGCCGTTTTCTGGCGTTTAACGCCAGTCTGGTGCCCCTTTCTGGCGTTAAACGCCCAGAATGATGCCAGACTGGGCGTTAAACGCCCAACAGCTAACCTTACTGGCGTTTAAACGCCAGTAAGTGCGTCCTCCAGGGTGTGCTGTTTTTCTTCCTGTTTTTCATTCTGTTTTTGCTTTTTTCATTGATTTTGTGACTTCTCATGATCATCAACCTACAAAAAAGATAAAATAACAAAAGGAAATAGTTAATTATAAAACATTGGGTTGCCTCCCAACAAGCGCTTCTTTAATGTCATTAGCTTGACAGAGGACTCTCATGGAGCCTCACAGATACTCAGAGCCATGTTGGAACCTCCCAACACCAAACTTAGAGTTTGAATGTGGGGGTTCAACACCAAACTTAGAGTTTGGTTGTGGCCTCCCAACACCAAACTTAGAGTTTGACTTTGGGGGCTCTGTTTGGCTCTGTTTTGAGAGAAGCTCTTCATGCTTCTTCTCCATGGTGATAGAGGGATATCCTTGAGTCTTAAACACAAGGGATTCTTCATTCACTTGAATGATTAACTCTCCTCTATCAACATCAATCACAGCCTTTGTTGTGGCTAGGAAGGGTCTGCTAAGGATGATGGATTCATCCATGCACTTCCCAGTCTCTAGGACTATGAAATCAGTAGGGATGTAATGGTCTTCAACTTTTACCAGAAATCCTCTACAAGTCCATGAGCTTGTTTTCTTGAGTTATCTGCCATCTCAAGTGAGATTTTTGCAGCTTGCACCTCAAAGATCCCTAGCTTCTCCATTACAGAGAGGGGCATGAGGTTTACACTTGACCCTAAGTCACACAAGGCCTTCTTGAAGGTCATGGTGCCTATGGCACAAGGTATTGAAAACTTCCCAGGATCCTGCCTCTTTTGAGGCAGTTTCTGCCTAGACAAGTCATCCAGTTCTTTGGTGAGCAAAGGGGGTTCATCCTCCCAAGTCTCATTTCCAAATAACTTGTCATTTAACTTCATGATTGCTCCAAGGTATTTAGCAACTTGCTCTTCAGTGACATACTCATCCTCTTCAGAGGAAGAATACTCATCAAAGCTCATGAATGGCAGAAGTAATTCCAATGGAATCTCTATGGTCTCATTTTGAGCCTCAGATTCCCATGGTTCCTCATTGGGGAACTCATTGGAGGCCAGTGGACGTCCAGTGAGGTCTTCCTCAGTGGCGTTCACTGCCTCTTCTTCCTCCCAGAATTCGGCCATGTTAATGGCTTTGCACTCTCCTTTTGGATTTTCTTCAGTATTGCTTGGGAGACTAGGAGGGAGTTCAGTAATTTTCTTGCTCAGCTGACCCACTTGTCCTTCCAAATTTCTAATGGAGGACCTTGTTTCAGTCATGAAACTTTGAGTGGTTTTGATTAGATCAGAGACCATGGTTGCTAAGTCAGAGGGATTCTGCTTAGAACTCTCTGTCTGTTGCTGAGAAGATGATGAAAAAGGCTTGCCATTGCTAAACCTGTTTCTTCCACCATTATTGTTATTGAAACCTTGTTGAGGTCTTTCTTGATTCTTCCATGAGAAATTTGGGTGATTTCTCCATGAAGAATTGTAGGTGTTTCCATAGGATTCTCCTAGGTAATTCACCTCTTCTATTGAAGGGTTCTCAGGATCATAGGCTTCTTCCTCAGATGAAGCTTCCTTAGTACTGCTTGGTGCATTTTGCATTCCAGACAGACTTTGAGAGATCAAATTGACTTGTTGAGTCAATATTTTGTTCTGAGCCAATATGGCATTCAGAGTATCAATCTCAAGAACTCCTTTCTTCTGACTAGTCCCATTGTTCACAGGATTTCTTTCAGAAGTGTACATGAATTGGTTATTTGCAACCATTTCAATCAGCTCTTGAGCTTCTGCAGGCGTCTTCTTCAGATGAAGGGATCCTCCAGCAGAGCTATCCAAAGACATCTTGGATAGTTCAGAGAGACCATCATAGAAAATACCTATGATGCTCCATTCAGAAAGCATGTCAGACGGACATTTTCTGATCAATTGTTTGTATCTTTCCCAAGCTTCATAGAGGGATTCTCCATCCTTCTGTCTGAAGGTTTGGACTTCCACTCTAAGCTTACTCAATTTTTGAGGTGGAAAGAACTTTGCCAATAAGGCATTGACTAGCTTTTCCCAAGAGTCCAGGCTTTCTTTAGGTTGAGAGTCCAACCATATTCTAGCTCTGTCTCTTACAGCAAAAGGGAATAGCATCAGTCTGTAGACCTCAGGGTCAACCCCATTAGTCTTGACTGTGTCACAGATTTGCAAGAATTCAGCTAAGAACTGATGAGGATCTTCCAATGGAAGTCCATGGAACTTGCAATTCTGTTGCATTAGAGAAACCAATTGAGGCTTAAGCTCAAAGTTGTTTGCTCCAATGGCAGGGATAGAGATGCTTCTCCCATAGAAGTCGGGAGTAGGTGCAGTAAAGTCACCCATCACCTTCCTTGCATTGTTTGCATTGTTGTTGTTTTCGGCTGCCATGTGTTCTTCTTCTTTGAAGAATTCGGTCAGGTTCTCTAAAGAGAGTTGTGCTTTGGCTTCTCTTAGCTTTCTCTTCAAGGTCCTTTCAGGTTCAGGATCAGGCTCAACAAGAATGCTTTTGTCTTTGCTCCTGCTCATAAGAAAGAGAAGGGAACAAGAAAATGTGGAATCCTCTATGTCACAGTATAGAGATCCCTTGAAGTGTCAGAGGAAAAGAAGAGTAGAGACAGAAGTAGAAAATTCGAACTTATCAAAGGAGATGGAGTTCGAATTTTGCATTAAGGAATAGTGTTAGTCCATAAATAGAAGGATGTGAGGAGAAGGGAAGTAATTTTCGAAAATTAAGTGAAAGATTTTGAAAATATTTTTGAAAAACATTTCTTAATTTTCGAAAATGAGAGTGGGAAAGAAATAAGATGATTTTTGAAAAAGATTTTGAAATTAGAAATCAAAAAGATTTGATTGAAAACTATTTGAAAAAGATGAGGTTAAGAAGATATGATTGATTTTAAAATATGGGATATGATTTGAAAACAATTTTAAAAAGATTTGATTTTTTTTTTAAAAAATTAGTAACTTGGCTATCAAGAAAAGATATGATTCAAACATTAAACCTTTCTCAACAGAAAGGCAACATACTTGAAATGTTGAATCAAATCACTAATTGATAGTAGTATCTTTGAAAAAGGAAGGGAATTGATTTTGAAAACATTTGATTGAAAAGATATGATTTTAAAAAGATTTGATTTTGAAAACTTGAAAACTTGAAAAAAAAAATTTGATTTGAAAACAAAATTCTCCCCTTGTGCCATCCTGGCATTAAACGCCCAGAATGGTGCACATTCTGGCGTTTAACGCCCAAAACTATACCCTTTTGGGCGTTAAACGCCCAACCAGTACCCTGGCTGGCGTTTAAAACGCCAGTCTGTCCTTCTTCACTGGCGTTTTGAACGTCCAGCTTTTTCTGTGCAATTCCTCTGCTGTATGTTCTGAATCTTCAATTCTCTGTATTATTGACTTGAAAAGACACAAATTAAAATATTTTGGATTTTTAATAATCAAAATGCAACTAAAATCAAATAACAATGCATGCAAGACACCAAACTTAGCAGTTTGTGTACTACTGACACTAACAATATGAAAATGCATATGAGACACACAAAATACTTCAAGTCAATAGAATTCAAAGATTAGAGCAAGTAAATCATCAAGAACATCTTGAAGATCATTAAGACACATAACAATGCATGCAATTGACACCAAACTTAAGATAAGACACTAGACTCAAACAAGAAATTTTTTGGATTTTATGATTTTTTTGATTTTTTTTGTTTTGTGTTTTTTCGAAAATTAAGTGGAAAAGATATCAAAATTCTTAATGAGAATTCCAGGAATCAGTGCAATGTTAGTCTAAGACTCCGTCCAGGAATTAGACATGGCTTCACAGCCAGCCAAGCTTTCAAAGAAAGCTTCGGTCCAAAACACTAGACATGGCCAAAGGCCAGCCAAGCCTTAGCAGATCACTGCTCCAAAAGCAAGATTGATAAAAATCACAAGCTCTTGTGATGATAGTTGAAACCTCGGTCCAATGAGATTAGACATGGCTTCTCAGCTAGCCAGATTTCACACATCATCATGAAACTCTAGAATTCATCTTCAAGAATTTCGAAAAAAAAAAATACCTAATCTAAGCAACAAGATGAACCGTCAGTTGTCCAAACTGAACAATCCTTGGCATTGTTACCAAAAGCTTGCTCAAAACTTGAACAATCCCCGGCAACGGCGCCAAAAATTTGGTGCGCGAAATTGTGAACAATACTTTTCACAACTCTCATAATCCCCGGTCATGAACTCCAAGAACTTGGTAGCTCAATCCCATGGCATTACACAACTTCGCACAACTAACCAGCAAGTGCACTGGGTCTCCAAGTAATACCTTACGTGAGTAAGGGTCGATCCACGGAGATTGTTAGTATGAAGCAAGCTATGGTCATCTTGTAAATCTAGTCAGGCAGACTCAAATGGATATGGTGATGAACGAAAATAACATAAAAGATAAAGATAGAGATACTTATGTAATTCATTGGTAGGAACTTCAGATAAGCGCATGAAGATGCCTTCCCTTCCGTCTCTCTACTTTCCTACTGTCTTCATCCAATCCTTCTTCTTCCTTTCCATGGAAAGCTTGTGTAGGGTTTCACCGTTGTCAATGGCTACCTCCCATCCTCTCAGTGAAAACGATTGCATATGCTCTGTCACAGCACGTGGAATTCAGCTGTCGGTTCTCGAACCGGAATAGAATCCATTGATTCTTTTGCGTCTGTCACTAACGCCCCGCCTGCTAGGAGTTTGAAGCACGTCACAGTCATTCAATCATTGAATCTTACTCAGAATACCACAGACAAGGTTAGACCTTCCGGATTCTCTTGAATGCTGCCATCAGTTCTCGCCTATACCACGAAGACTCTGATCTCACGGAATGGTTGGCTCGTTTGTCAGGCGAGCACTCGGTTGTCAGGCGATCAACCATGCATCGTGCAATCAGGAATCCAAGAGACATTCACTAGAGCCTTGGTTGCTTGTAGAACAAAAGTGGTTGTCAGTCACCTTGTTCATAAGTGAGAATGATGATGAGTGTCACGGATCATCACATTCATCAAGTTGAAGAACAAGTGATATCTTAGAACAAGAACAAGCGGAATTGAATGGAAGAACATAGTAATTGCATTAATACTCGAGGTACAGCAGAGCTCCACACCTTAATCTATGGTGTGTAGAAACTCCACCGTTGAAAATACATAAGCATAAGGTCTAGGCATGGCCGTGAGGCAGCCTCCCAATGATCTAAGAACTAGATGTCCAAAGATGATCAAAGGATCAAAAACAATCCAAAGATATAAATAAAATAGCAAAAGGTCCTACTTATAGAAAACTAGTAGCCTAGAGTGTACAGAGATGAGTAAATGACATAAAATCCACTTCCGGGCCCACTTGGTGTGTGCTTGGGCTGAGCAATGAAGCAATTTCGTGTAGAGACTTCTTGGAGTTAAACGCCAGCTTTTGCCAGTTTGGGCGTTTAACTCCCATTTGGGTGCCAGTTCCAGCGTTTAACGCTGGGATTCCTGAGGGTGACTTTGAACGCCGATTTGGGCCATCAAATCTTGAGCAAAGTATGGACTATCATATATTGATGGAAAGCCCAGGATGTCTACTTTCCAACGCCGTTGAGAGCGCGCCAATTAGGCTTCTGTAGCTCCAGAAAATCTATTCGAGTGCAGGGAGGTCAGAATCCAACAGCATCTGCAGTCCTTTTCAGTCTCTGAATCAGATTTTGCTCAGGTCCCTCAATTTCAGCCAAAAAATACCTGAAATCACAGAAAACACACAAACTCATAGTAAAGTCCAGAAAAGCGATTTTAACTAAAAACTAATAAAAATAAACTAAAAACTAACTAGATCATACCAAAACATACTAAAAACAATGCCAAAAAGTGTATAATTATCCGCTCTCACAACACCAAACTTAAATTGTTGCTTGTCCTCAAGCAACTGAAAATCAAATAAGATAAAAAGAAGAGAATATGCAATGAATTCCAAAACATCTATGAAGATCAGTATTAATTAGATGAGCGGGGCTTTTAGCTTTTGCCTCTGAACAATTTTGGCATCTCACTCTATCCTTTGAAATTCAGAATGGTTGGCTTCTTTAGGAACTCAGAATCCAGATAGTGTTATTGATTCTCCTAGTATAGTATGATGATTCTTGAACACAGCTACTTTATGAGTCTTGGCCGTGGCCCAAAGCACTCTGTCTTCCAGTATTACCACCGGATACATACATGCCACAGACACATAATTGGGTGAACCTTTTTAGATTGTGACTCAGCTTTGCTAAAGTCCCCAATTAGAGGTGTCCAGGGTTCTTAAGCACACTCTTTTTGCCTTGGATCACAACTTTATTTCTTTCTTTTTCTTTCTTTTTCTCTTTCTTTTTTGTTTTTTTTTTCTCTCTTTTCTTTCTTGTATTCACTGCTTTTCTTGCTTCAAGAATCATTTTTATGATTTTTCAGATCCCAGTAACATGTCTCCTTTTTCATCATTCTTTCAAGAGCCACATTCATGAACCACAAATTCAAAAGACATATGCACTGTTTAAGCATACATTCAGAAGACAAAGGTAATGCACCACATCAAAATAATTAAACTATTATAAAATTCAAAATTCATGCAATTCTTTTCTTATCAATTAAGCACGTTTTTATTCAAGAAAGGTGATGGATTCATAGGACATTTATAAATTTAAGGCATAGACACTAAGACACTAATGATCACAAGACACAAACATGGATAAACATAAACATAAAATTCGAAAAACAGAAGAATAAAGAACAAGGAAATCAAAGAACGGGTCCACCTTAGTGATGGCGGCTCTTTCTTTCTCTTGAAGATCCTATGGAGTGCTTGAGCTCCTCAATGTCTCTTCCTTGCCTTTGTTGCTCCTCTCTCATGATTCTTTGATCTTCTCTAATTTCATGGAGGAGGATGGAATGTTCTTGGTGCTCCACCCTTAGTTGTCCCATGTTGGAACTCAGTTCTCCTAGGGAGGTGTTTAGTTGCTCCCAATAGTTTTGTGGAGGAAAGTGCATCCCTTGAGGCATCTCAGGGATCTCATGATGAGTGGGGTCTCTTGTGTGCTCCATCCTCTTCTTAGTGATGGGCTTGAGGTCATGCTTCTCAGTTGAACCGGCTTCCTTCTTGAATCTCTCTTTCATTGAACGCCCTCTTCATAAATGTCTATGAGGACTTGGTCCAACCTTTGATCAAAGTTGACCCTTCTTCATGGCCACAACTTCATAGAAGTGGTCTTGATGCACCCTTGAGATGAATCTCTCCATCTCCCATGACTTGGAGGTGAAAGCTTTTGCCTTCCCTTTCCTCTTTCTAGAGGTTTCTCCGGCCTTGGATGCCATAAATGGTTATGGAAAAACGAAAAGCACTGCTTTTACCACACCAAACTTAAAATGTTTGCTCGTCCTCGAGCAAAAGAAAGAAGAGAGAGAAGAAGAAGAATGAGGAGAAAGGGAATGGCTTTGTATTCGGCCAAAGGGAGAGATATGGGTGGAAAAGTGTTTGAATTGAATGGAGGGTAGGTGGGGTTTATGAAGGATGGATGTGAGTGGTGAAGAGAAAGAGGGGATTTGATAGGTGAGGGGTTTTTTGGGGAAGAGGTGTTGAGGTGATTGGTAAAGAAGAGAGAGAGTGGTAGGTAGGTGGGGATCCTGTGGGGTCCAAGATCCTAAGGTGTCAAGGAAAAGTCATCCCGCACCAAATGGCATGCAAAATCACGTTTGTGCCATTTCTGGCGTTAAACGCCGGGCTGGTGCCCATCCTGGCGTTTAAACGCAGGTTCTTGCCGTTTTCTGGCGTTTAACGCCAGTCTGGTGCCCCTTTCTGGCGTTAAACGCCCAGAATGATGCCAGACTGGGCGTTAAACGCCCAACAGCTAACCTTACTGGCGTTTAAACGCCAGTAAGTGCGTCCTCCAGGGTGTGCTGTTTTTCTTCCTGTTTTTCATTCTGTTTTTGCTTTTTTCATTGATTTGTGACTTCTCATGATCATCAACCTACAAAAAAGATAAAATACAAAAGGAAATAGTTAATTATAAAACATTGGGTTGCCTCCCAACAGCGCTTCTTTAATGTCATTAGCTTGACAGAGGACTCTCATGGAGCCTCACAGATACTCAGAGCCATGTTGGAACCTCCCAACACCAAACTTAGAGTTGAATGTGGGGGTTCAACCAAACTTAGAGTTTGGTTGTGGCCTCCAACACCAAACTTAGAGTTTGACTTTGGGGGCTGTTTGGCTCTGTTTTGAGAGAAGCTCTTCATGCTTCTTC